>NW_006203833.1:250538-256496 GCF_000334495.1 Tupaia belangeri chinensis | reverse complement strand
CCCCCCCCCCCCCCCCCCCGCAGGACAATTTCTCAGTTTTCTTCTCTCTCTGGTGAGCACATGTGTCCTATAGCAAAACTAAAATAAATAAATAAATACAACTTGTTTCTAAAAGAAAGCAAATTCTTATGCAGAATTCTCAAGTAAAATAGTTATTTAATTATTTCCTGGTTTGGTTTAAATTGGCTTAAGAAAAACACATCAGTCAGCCCAGTTCTTCTGTCCTGGTGATCATTCTTCATATACGCTGCACTACAGCCAGTGGGTAGAAATGGGGGAGTGAAGGTATCGGAATATAATGGTCATATTGAAACTTAAGTAAACATACCAGGACCATAGAGTTTTGTAAACTAAAACTGGCAAGAGATCACACAGTTCGACTTCACATGAATCTGAAATTTCTAAGACATTTTCCGTTTTTTCCTCCTGGGCTTTGGAATTACCACTGATGGTACAAACCAGAAACAGACCTAGCTATGACCAATCATTTGTTAGTAACTCTCCTTTAAGAGTCCTAAAAATAGGGAAGCAACAGAGAGTTATATTGTTATTTGGTATTAAATAAAACCAAAGGTTAAGTTTTTTGTTTTTTGAGGGAGGAGTAACAGGAAGGTAGAAAAGCAATTTCTTGGGAGGTGGAAAAGATTGTTTTGGGTTCAGCTAAAGACTGAATAAAAGGATCTTCATATAAATACAGTGTTAAGTCCGAAATGAAGGTCTTCAAAAAGTTCACAGAAAATTAATATTTTATTAAAAAACTATTCATGGATTTATTTTTCTGAACCAAAATAAAATTGCACTTTAATTCTGTTTTTCATAAACTTTTTGAAGTTTCCTCGAGTACCTGTGTTAAAAGCATTGTTTTCATTGGCTTGCCAAAATTTCCGATGGAAAGAGCAACACAGGCCCAGCAGTGGGACTTCTGAAAGCTCTGCTGCTCTTTATGCCTCAAGCTTCTAGGACATGCTCTTCCTCTTGACAGTAAACCTGTTTCAACACAAGTAGTTGGAAAATTGATGCCAGCCTAAAAGTTGAGTACTGGAAGGAAGGACAGCATTGAACAATTATGACGGGGTAAGATAAGAGACTGAGGAAAGAAAGCATCATTACACATGACGTAGCTGACACTCTGGGGACAGTTCAAACAGGAGGCGTGGAAAAAGAAATTGTGTGGACAGACAAGCACAACTCCAAGTTTCTCCACGGTTCTAAGACAGAATGATTGCTCAAGAATATGGAAGAATATAGAATGATATTTATAAACTGTATGCAGGATCTTCGAAAAGTCCACGAAAAATGCATATTACGGGAACCAGCAGTTAGTGTAATGGCTATGTCGCTGGACTCCCATGTAGTCAACCGCAGTTCGAGTCCCAGATTAGGTGGCTTAAACTCATTGTGGGCACCTGTGCGTGCGTGCTCAAGATCCTGAGAGGAGAATGGAGGAGAAGGGATTGCAGAGTGGCCATCCCCCCTGGGGGGTGATTTCTCACTTTCTGTCTCTCTGTCTCTCTCTGTCTTTCTGGTGAGGGCACGTGCCCTATAGCAAAAACCTCTCAAAAAATGTGTATTATGAAAAATAAATATATGTGGTGGCCAATAGGTGGCATGGTGGTTGAGATCCTGGAAACCCACATGGCCAACGATGTTTCTAGTCCCAGATCAGTCAGCTTGAAAATTATGCCAGGCCCATGTTCATGCATGCCCAAAAATCCCAGGAGAAGAATGGAGAAGGGATGGCACCATGGCCGTCCCCTCTGGAGGACGATTTCTCACTTCCCCTTTCATTGCCTCTCTCCAGCAAGTACATGTGTCCTATGGCAAAAACCTAAATCCCCCCCCCCCCCCCGCAGGACAATTTCTCAGTTTTCTTCTCTCTCTGGTGAGCACATGTGTCCTATAGCAAAACTAAAATAAATAAATAAATACAACTTGTTTCTAAAAGAAAGCAAATTCTTATGCAGAATTCTCAAGTAAAATAGTTATTTAATTATTTCCTGGTTTGGTTTAAATTGGCTTAAGAAAAACACATCAGTCAGCCCAGTTCTTCTGTCCTGGTGATCATTCTTCATATACGCTGCACTACAGCCAGTGGGTAGAAATGGGGGAGTGAAGGTATCGGAATATAATGGTCATATTGAAACTTAAGTAAACATACCAGGACCATAGAGTTTTGTAAACTAAAACTGGCAAGAGATCACACAGTTCGACTTCACATGAATCTGAAATTTCTAAGACATTTTCCGTTTTTTCCTCCTGGGCTTTGGAATTACCACTGATGGTACAAACCAGAAACAGACCTAGCTATGACCAATCATTTGTTAGTAACTCTCCTTTAAGAGTCCTAAAAATAGGGAAGCAACAGAGAGTTATATTGTTATTTGGTATTAAATAAAACCAAAGGTTAAGTTTTTTGTTTTTTGAGGGAGGAGTAACAGGAAGGTAGAAAAGCAATTTCTTGGGAGGTGGAAAAGATTGTTTTGGGTTCAGCTAAAGACTGAATAAAAGGATCTTCATATAAATACAGTGTTAAGTCCGAAATGAAGGTCTTCAAAAAGTTCACAGAAAATTAATATTTTATTAAAAAACTATTCATGGATTTATTTTTCTGAACCAAAATAAAATTGCACTTTAATTCTGTTTTTCATAAACTTTTTGAAGTTTCCTCGAGTACCTGTGTTAAAAGCATTGTTTTCATTGGCTTGCCAAAATTTCCGATGGAAAGAGCAACACAGGCCCAGCAGTGGGACTTCTGAAAGCTCTGCTGCTCTTTATGCCTCAAGCTTCTAGGACATGCTCTTCCTCTTGACAGTAAACCTGTTTCAACACAAGTAGTTGGAAAATTGATGCCAGCCTAAAAGTTGAGTACTGGAAGGAAGGACAGCATTGAACAATTATGACGGGGTAAGATAAGAGACTGAGGAAAGAAAGCATCATTACACATGACGTAGCTGACACTCTGGGGACAGTTCAAACAGGAGGCGTGGAAAAAGAAATTGTGTGGACAGACAAGCACAACTCCAAGTTTCTCCACGGTTCTAAGACAGAATGATTGCTCAAGAATATGGAAGAATATAGAATGATATTTATAAACTGTATGCAGGATCTTCGAAAAGTCCACGAAAAATGCATATTACGGGAACCAGCAGTTAGTGTAATGGCTATGTCGCTGGACTCCCATGTAGTCAACCGCAGTTCGAGTCCCAGATTAGGTGGCTTAAACTCATTGTGGGCACCTGTGCGTGCGTGCTCAAGATCCTGAGAGGAGAATGGAGGAGAAGGGATTGCAGAGTGGCCATCCCCCCTGGGGGGTGATTTCTCACTTTCTGTCTCTCTGTCTCTCTCTGTCTTTCTGGTGAGGGCACGTGCCCTATAGCAAAAACCTCTCAAAAAATGTGTATTATGAAAAATAAATATATGTGGTGGCCAATAGGTGGCATGGTGGTTGAGATCCTGGAAACCCACATGGCCAACGATGTTTCTAGTCCCAGATCAGTCAGCTTGAAAATTATGCCAGGCCCATGTTCATGCATGCCCAAAAATCCCAGGAGAAGAATGGAGAAGGGATGGCACCATGGCCATCCCCTCTGGAGGACGATTTCTCACTTCCCCTTTCATTGCCTCTCTCCAGCAAGTACATGTGTCCTATGGCAAAAACCTAAATATATATAAGTACATAAAGGCTTTCCAAAAATTATTTAAAAAAAATTCATGTGTGGATTTCAAATTTTCTTTGCTGGTATTTCATTGCTATTTGCTGGTGTGCTCTTCTTGCCTCTGCTCATTTCTTGGGGTTATCTTAGAGACATCCATGACTTCAGTTTACATCTACATTTCAGTGGTCTCCGAATTTGTATCTTTAGTTTTCATCCTTCTTTTGAATCCTGGATTTATACTGTCAATTGTTTAGACATCTCTCCTTGGACTTAATATGTTTGAATAAAATTTATCATTTTTCCAATGAACCAGTTCAGTTCTATTTCCTGTTTTGTGAATTTTGTCAGAGGGCATGTGTGCTCACTGGAGAGGCAGAGGGAAAGTGGCAAAGCACCCCTCATCATGGGGGAAGGTCAATATCACAATTCCTTCTCCCCTATTTCTCCCTCCTTTGAGAATTTTAGGCATGCATGGAGATACGCACACACACTGGGTGTTTCTCAAGCCTCAGGGTCTGGGACTCCAACAGGGCAGTCAGTCATGTGGGAATCCAGCCACATTAGCCACCATGTCACTGGCTGGTTCACTTGTATTTCTTTTTCTTTTTTTCTCTTTTTGGAGAGATTTTCACTATAGGGCACTTGCGCTCGCCAGACAGACAGAGACAGAGAGACAGAAAGCGAGAAATCACCCCCCAGGGGGGATGGTCACGCCGCAATCCCTTCTCCTCCATTCTCCTCTCAGGATCTTGGGCATGCATGCACACGCGCCCGGCATGAGTTTTAAGCCACCGGGTCCGGGACGTGAACCGCAGTCAACTACGTGGGAGTCCAGCGACATAGCCATTACGCTAACTGCTGGTTCCCGGTTCACTTGTATTTCTTAAGATAGCACTATGTATATGACAACCTAATACATAAATGTGGTGTTCTTTCTACACTACATGTTGAGTATCCCTTATTTGAAATGGTGGGGACCAGAAGTATTTCATATTTTGGATTTTTTTATTGAAATATGCATACACATAGTGAAATATCTTGGGGACAGCACCGAGTGCAAGCACAAAATTCATTTACATTTATATATATTTATACACATAAACTGAGGCAGCTCTATATAATATATTTTTTCACTGCTACCTGTCACTTGAGGTCCCTTGGGGTGACATGTTCATGCTCAAAAGTTGCCATTTTTAGATCATTATGGATTTTGGATTTTCAGATTAGGGATACTCAACTGATACTACTCTCTCGTTAACCACCTCCACAAACTCTCGCTGATTTCTTAACTCTTTTCCCTTTTCTTTAAGTTTATTTATTTATAGAGAGAAAAAGAGAGAGAAGCACCCTCAACCGAGGCTCATGCGGTGATCTGTCTCCAGCCTTTTCCAGCCAGGTAGGATCGTAAATGCACCATGCCTGAAGGTCAAACTGGGAACTAAATTCTGATTTTCCATATGGTTTCCAGTACTGCAGAGTACTATGCTACCACTGTGCCACTACGGCTGGAAATATTCCCTTCTTTTCTTTTCCACTATAACTACCAAAGTTCAGACATTTCTCACCCGTGCTCCTCAATAGTCTCCCACCTTGTCTCCTTAATAATTCATGTCCTTCAGATTTATTTACTTCAATCTATCTTATCATTTAGTTTTTCCTCATAAATCTCAATGGCTACTCTTACTTCTCCCACTTAAAACCCTCAGTGATTTCTAATCACAGCAAGGGTTCGGCTATACCTTGGTATCTGGTTCTGCCCACAGCCTCTTCTCCCACATCTAACCTCATTAGTCCTTGATCCATCTGTCTCAACCTTCAATTCCACTGACCTGCCATAATCTGTCACAAATCTACTCCTTACTCTATGGCTGGAATGTCTGCTCCCTGCCCTTGCCCACTGAGCAAATTTAAACTTCTCTCTTTGAATGAAATATCACCTCCTTGGGAAAACTGTCCTTGGTACATACAAGTCTTTCTTGTCCTCTTCTTTATCTTTACTACTGTCCTTACAGTAGCAATCTATTTACTTGTCTTCACCATTACACTCTACTCTATTGAAGGGACTTTGCCTTTTCTCATTTAAGTCCCCACGGGCTAACATATGTTTTTGTGGTTCAAAGACTCTGTTAAAAAATGTGTGCAAACTTTGAGTCAAATTAGTCATATCTTACAGGAATAGATAAATCACTATGTACCATATCCACTTCAAGTCACGAAATTTCTGACTTGAAATGAAACAGAAGCTAAAATATACTCGCAAAGCCCTGACTTAGAGAGGCAAACATTGCGATCTTAGTTACAA
>NW_006203833.1:219585-250088 GCF_000334495.1 Tupaia belangeri chinensis | reverse complement strand
CAGGAAATGGGAAATAATAGGGCCAAGTGTGGTGACAAAGCTGATCCCAAGTTGCTCTCCAAGGGAAATAGCTAACTGTTCGCAGGCTGTGGAGAACTTGAGTGAAAGCTTGTCTAGAGTCAGACCAACTTGGTTTGAATTCTGATTCTCCTACTTACTAGTAGGCCTTAGGCACAAGCTTAGGCTTTCATTCATTTAACACACAGGTACTGAGCATGCCAAGGACTAGGCATAGTAATGTGCCGAAGATGCCAAGATCAGTAAAAACAGACCTAGTGTTTGACCTCATGCATCTTGAAGGCTGGAAGGGAGTTAGTTATTAATAAAATATTTAAAAACTGAGTACTATGATAAAGGGCTTCAGAGGAGGAGCAAAATTGGAGGTATCTTATTTCTTTAGCTTTAAAACAAACTGGAGATGTTAAACACGTGCATGGGGAGCCAGATCCCATATAGCCAACCATCATTTGAATCGTGGTCCTAGTGACTTGAAAAATATGCTAGGTGTGTGTGTGTGTGTGCCTGCATGCGCACATGCCTATGCCCAAATCCTTATGGGATGGAGGAATGGAGGAAGAGAGTTTGCAGCATAACCATGCCCTGTGGGAGGATGCTTTCTTTCTTTGTTGTTCTCCCTCTCTCTTTCTCTCTCTCTGGGAAGCACAGCACCCTTTGGCAATAAGAAAAAATACTATGGGGAGGTAGTATAGATGAAACAAGGCTTGCTATGAATTAATAATTCTTAAATCTAGGTGTTAGCTTCTGTGTTGAATGAGCAACTTATGGTTCTTAGAAAATAACACATTCCAAGTTATTTGATATTTGTTCAATTATTCACAAGCTTTCTAACACTCAAAGTCACATATTTAAATTGATATAGAAATTTTTCTAATGACAAGGATAGCAATGGATAATATATTAAAAAGTACTAAATTAAATCAGTGGTATTTATGGCTTATATTTTATAGTATAGTATTAGTAAAGTGAAAACTATAGAAGTCTTAGTCTTTCTTTGAGAAACTCTGAGATGTATACTTACTTGTCTGCTTCTGCTTAAATCAAATTTGATATTTTATCCTATACAACTGATTTCCTGTGTTAAAATCTGAATAGAGAGAAATCACATGGTTGGTAAAATGTTCCACTAGATAAATTAAACCGTGTTTATATTTCCAAAATATATTTGATTTTTATAGATCTTGCCTTTTACTCTAGAAATCCATTTCAGCCAACAGCTCTGATCATGACAAATATTTTAATTTAATTTAATTTATTTTAATTTATTAATAAGAAAAGCTTTTCCAAATTGGGACATAAGCAGAAGAAGCTGTCATTATCTTTGGCTGATCTTTTTTTGTTCCACTCCTTCTTTTGTTCATTCAAAACTCATGACTTTCTTACATACTTTCAATATACTAAGTACTGTTCAAGGTGTTGGAGATGAGGCAGTGAACAAAAGACGCCAAGTCCTGGCCTGATGGAGCTTACTTTTCATGTGGTAAGGAGCAACAGACATATAGTTTAAAATTTTTTAAAAAATAGAATGATAATATATCAATTAATAATTAATTATGTGTGGGAAAATAAAGCAGAGAATGATGATAAAGGTAAAAGTATGCATGGCAGGGATTGCTATTTCAGAGAGGATGGCCAGGCAATGCTGCTTAGACACAATGGCATTGCTATGGACAAAGCAAGGGGGCAATGGTGAGGATATGGTGGGATAGCATCTAGCAGAGGGAGTTGTCTGAAGGCCCTCAGGTGAGAGTACACTCGGCACATGCTTCCCATTTACAAAGCACTCAGGCGATCCCGGTGGAGGAACAGGCGAGAACTCTTGATGGCAGGATAAGAAAACCACTTCTAAGCAGCCTCTGGGGCCAGAGGACATGTAGGTGACACAAACACCTGCCTCTTCCTGCTTCTCTTTTCCCTGCCTCTTACCAGCACCCCAGCCTTCCAGCCCTACAGCCCTGCATGAGCTGGCTTGGCCAACCAAGCTGCCTTCTAGATTTCAGCAAAGGGAAGAGAGAAGTCTTAACTCTGTATAAAGATCAGAATTTTAACAGGTGGATTTTTAAAGTTTATATATTTCTACATAAAAGTGAAAGAGACAGTACCCCCTAGTCTCGTGCTGTGATAGTCTCGTGCTCTGATCCCTCCCCTCACTCCTCTGCCTTCCTAGGTAGCTAGACTCATGGGTACATGCCTGGCATGTATAGGTTGACCATGGTTGACACACGACTTCCCATATGAATCCAGATCTGCTCATGTAGTGGGTTACCACTGTACCATCAACCAGCCCAGAAGTGAATGCCTTAATTACTGAAATGTGAATAATAGTAACACTGGAGTCATCAGAGACATTTTATATCTCAGGTTAAAGAGAGAAATTCCAGGATCTACCTGAGTATTCACTCAAAGGCCCAGGGAGAAATCACCTTGCTTGGGAAGTTTGCAGGAGCTGCTGTGAGAAAGAGTAAAGATTGCATGTGATGGCATTTTGCTGATTTGCTGTAGTGGTTTTAAGCCCTTAGATTCTTATACGATGATTTTCAGAGCCTAAGAGAGGGCAGCAGATTTTCCAATGAAGTAGCAGCCAACCTCGTCGTCTTTTTTTTGTCCCTTAAAATATGCCAAAATACTGGGACTAACCTGAACCCTCCTTTATTATTTTTTACTTGTTAAGTTACACACTATCTTTCTCCCTTACAAAAATTATTCCTTGTAAATTCTTTAGCTTGCAATTGCTGTTTCTAGGGTGAGGATATGGTGGGATAGCATCTAGCAGAGGGAGTTGTCTGAAGGCCCTCAGGTGAGAGTACACTCGGCACATGCTTCCCATTTACAAAGCACTCAGGCGATCCCGGTGGAGGAACAGGCGAGAACTCTTGATGGCAGGATAAGAAAACCACTTCTAAGCAGCCTCTGGGGCCAGAGGACATGTAGGTGACACAAACACCTGCCTCTTCCTGCTTCTCTTTTCCCTGCCTCTTACCAGCACCCCAGCCTTCCAGCCCTACAGCCCTGCATGAGCTGGCTTGGCCAACCAAGCTGCCTTCTAGATTTCAGCAAAGGGAAGAGAGAAGTCTTAACTCTGTATAAAGATCAGAATTTTAACAGGTGGATTTTTAAAGTTTATATATTTCTACATAAAAGTGAAAGAGACAGTACCCCCTAGTCTCGTGCTGTGATAGTCTCGTGCTCTGATCCCTCCCCTCACTCCTCTGCCTTCCTAGGTAGCTAGACTCATGGGTACATGCCTGGCATGTATAGGTTGACCATGGTTGACACACGACTTCCCATATGAATCCAGATCTGCTCATGTAGTGGGTTACCACTGTACCATCAACCAGCCCAGAAGTGAATGCCTTAATTACTGAAATGTGAATAATAGTAACACTGGAGTCATCAGAGACATTTTATATCTCAGGTTAAAGAGAGAAATTCCAGGATCTACCTGAGTATTCACTCAAAGGCCCAGGGAGAAATCACCTTGCTTGGGAAGTTTGCAGGAGCTGCTGTGAGAAAGAGTAAAGATTGCATGTGATGGCATTTTGCTGATTTGCTGTAGTGGTTTTAAGCCCTTAGATTCTTATACGATGATTTTCAGAGCCTAAGAGAGGGCAGCAGATTTTCCAATGAAGTAGCAGCCAACCTCGTCGTCTTTTTTTTGTCCCTTAAAATATGCCAAAATACTGGGACTAACCTGAACCCTCCTTTATTATTTTTTACTTGTTAAGTTACACACTATCTTTCTCCCTTACAAAAATTATTCCTTGTAAATTCTTTAGCTTGCAATTGCTGTTTCTAGATATATATATATATAGATATATACCCAGTTAATGATAATCACTCTCTTCTGAAAGTACAGTGAATGACAGTATTTTACGGTCAAAATAAATGGTTCTGAGGCAAATGCAAGCAGACACCATAGTTAGTCTAGCTGATTCATTAAAAAAAAAAAAAAGACACATGAAAGCTGAATCAACTGTCATCTTTTAGTGATGACTGTTGATCTTATGTGATGAGAGAAAGTTCACGCACGTGGATAGGTTGATGCGGCTCCCGGATGGTCTGGAACGTCGTTAACTCATACAGACTGATTCTGGCCCTGGTTCAAACTTCCAAGCCTTTGTTCTTGGGGCTCAGAAGATGGCTTTGAAGTTCAGGATAAAGCTCTTCTAACACACCATTACCAAAGAATAACCTTTTGATTATGATCTCATGAAAGTATAATCAATAACTTACATAAGTTAAAACCGTGGCAAACAGTGACGGTCCTGTAATTGGGCCTTTATGAATTCCATATGGTACAATCTCGGCATTAGCTAACAGTCCTGTATAAGGCTGTATCTCTTCCCCAAACATAGCCGCTGAACTTTCTTAAAAGGCTATGAAACTTTTCACAGCTACTGTCAGCCTTGAACTCTCTAGACCCCTAAGCTTGGGAATGGGTACCTAAAGGGCAGGAATTTTGGAAAGCTTAAAAGGATAAATATTTTCCCCACATTCAGTACACTCATTTGTGTTAAAGCAGTGTAATTAAAGCCAGTAACTTCTTAATTGCATGGCTTGTATGCTTTAAAAAATATGTAAGGGGAAAAACTTTTCCAACAAATCGTTGCTACAAATGTTAGTGAAAATACATTCATATAGCAAAGGCGTGCTCTCATGTGAACTTCTCAGATGGCTGAGACCTAGCTTGGAAGCCATTATGTCATTATCTAAGACTTAAGATTTTTGCTCTCTCCTCCTCTCTTTAAATTAAATTACATTATTAGCAAAGTAGAAATGTGGGTGTTCAGGGTAGCTTAGCTGCCTTTACTTTGAAAGGGCGGGTAGTATGCACGAAAGAAAAGATCTGGGAGAGAAAGTACCTAATTCGGGGCCTCAGCAGAGAAAAAAACCAAAACCATGAGTTTTCTCATCTATTCAAGGGGACGAAGAAGTCTGAATTGAAGGAACACTTAATGAAAGTTATCCATGGAAAGATTAGTCCCATCTTTTTGGACTAAAGATCAGATCTTTACAGACAGAAGTATATAAAGCCAAGTGTAATAAAATAAAATAAATAAATAAATAAATAAATAAATAAATAAATAAATATAAAAGAGGAGACATACCAAAGAAGTTATTTTTTGCATCTTGGCCCCTTCCCTTACAATAAATATTCCTACTCTCCCTAACCCCAGTGTAGCCTTCATCAGTTTTTTTTTTAATCCATTATAATTCATTTTCTCTTTTTTTTGAACTTATTTAAAAGTTGTCCAAGCTAATTCTAGCAAATTTTTATACCCCTAGTTTCCACAGTTGAAAATAGTACTGCTAAGGTGATATTTCTGGCTCTGCTCTACTATATAGAACATTCCACCTGTAAGTGTACTAGTAGTTTTCAAAGAAAAAATACAATGATTGACTCATTGTGCATTCATTTTACTTATCTCCTTCAAAAATATGATATTTGACCCAATAGCTCTTCTGTATAATTTCTAAAGGCAGAGACTATAACTACTTATCAATGTATTTTCAACGGTCAAGTTTACTTCATAAAAATAATTTCAGATATCTTGCATACACACAAAAAGGAATGATCAAAGAAGATCAACAACACCAAAGGACCATCAGGCTTTTCAATATCTTCGATTTGACTGTTTTTGAAGAAAACATCAGTGAGCTTGTTAGTGTCCCAGTTGTGACAGAGGATAACAGGCCACATAAAGAAGAAAAGAAGTAGATCAATAGAAAAACTGGATATACACAAATCCACAGGCCTATGTGCTCTGAATCATGATTTGGAGAATGTATGGATGCTAAGAGGCTCTGATAACTGGGTCTCTTTATTAATTTTTTTTTCTTTTTGCCAAAAAGAAGAAGAAAAGAAGAAGAAGACAACTCTGGAAATTACAGAACAGTCAGCATCAATATCTGTTTTCATGACTCTTTTAACACCTAGAAGAACAACCAAAGCATCAACACAAAGTCACAAGAAGTGCCAGATAAAATTTCTATCATTCCTCAAAACAGAGGACAGGAAACAGCAGAGAGTCTAACTCTATTTCTAAATCAATACTGACTCCTTCCCACATGGCATGCTTACCAAGAAAATGAGAAGTCCAGCCTTTACCATTCTATGAAATTGCTGAACAGTCGATGCAAGAGCCGTACCCAGGCATAAACCTGTCAGCCTGATACACATACTGGGCAGTATTATGTTCACTAGTTTTGGAAACCAACCTATTAGATACTCCTATTAGTGACTTTAATAAACAAAATATGCAGCTACTCACGAAAGCTGCAGACTGTCTTAAAACCAACGTCTTAACACTCTGGGAGACAGACTTGTCCAAATGTCCTTAACCAACTCAAATATGACACCATTAAAACTTTGCAAAGACTAGGAGATTCGGGCATATATATTTACATTCAGGAATATGAAGCTCACCGGTAATAAAAAACAATGGGGCACCTAGAACTAGGCATGTCCAATCCGTAAAATTATAGTTTACCACAAACAGAATAGGACTTAGCAATATTTTACTGTGGAAAAAGCCAACTCGATTATGAAAATTATTGTGTTGTAAAATTCTGCCTTTGCACTACACATTAAATATTATTATCTATTTTAAATGATATATATGAACCAGAAGGATTCAGAGAGGTATATAAAACTATGTTAAAATAATTTGAAAAGTCAGTAGAATTCTTATGGGAGGTGAAAAGATCTGCCCTAGCTGTTTCCCATCAGAGAATGAGATTCCTTCCTGCTCCGCTAGTCTATGGTGGTCTTCGAAATGCTGTTGCACTCGAGAACAGCTTTCCTGTCAGCATTCCCTTCCTGCTCCCTGGCCTGGACCTCTGGAATAGTAGGCACACTGTCTGCTTCACTTGTCTACTTTCTCACTCCCAAGTCTTACCAGGGTACATGCTACTCTATGTTACTCTTCCTGATCCCTCCCAAATCACTTTGTTTCAAAAAATCGAATGCTTACTCAACCTTTTTTTCTAAATTATCTCTGGATAATTTAGAATCCAGAGATAATTTAGAAATTTAAGTATTTCCATACAACTCTGTCAGCCTGATTTTCTAATCACCTTGACATTCTCTTTTAGGTATTTCTGCTTTAGTACTTTCCCTCAGTTTTCCTTGGTTGTGTGATATTACTTTGGGTGCTTATGAGAGGAAATTAAAGCTATAAAAGTTCTAGTATGAGGGACCAGCAGATGGCATAATGGTTACGTCACTGGGCTCCCATGTAGTTGACTGTAGTTCAAGTCGCAGACCTGATGACTTAAAACTCACGCCAGGAGTGTGTGCCTGTGTGCCCAAAATCCCAAGAGGAGAATTGAGGAGAAGGGATTCTGGTGTGGCCATCTCCTCAGGGGATGATTTCTTGCTTTCTGTCTCTCTGTCTCTCTCTGTCTCTCTGGCAAGCATACTTGGCCTATAGCAAAAAAATCTCTTTCTTGAAAAAAAATAAATAAATAAGTTCTAGTGCCATGGTAGGGGTCGCAGGATACGTTACTAAGTGGGAACAGAAAGGAAAGGAGGGATTGTATCAATAATTCAAGGGCTGTTGGATTCTTGGTGAAAGAACTCATCTCCAAGAAAGAGCCAAAGTTCTAAAACAAATCACAAAAAGGACAACAGGGCAGAGTTAGTACATGTTGTGCCAATGTAATGTATTTCGTTCTCCATAGGCAGTGGATAAAAGATGAGCCAGTTTATGAATGTCATTTATTAGAAACAGGTTAACATATGGGACCAACAGTTGGCATAATGGCTATGTCGCTAGACTCCCATGTAGCCAACCATGGTCCAAGTCCCAGATCCGTTGGCTTAAATTCACGCTGGGCACGTGTGTGTGCTTGCCCAAGATCCCAAGAGGAGAATGGAGGAGAAGGGACAGTGGTCTAGCCATCCCCCCCTGGGGTGTGATTTCCTATTTTCTGTCTTTCTGTCTCTCTGTCTCTCTCTGTCTTTCTAGTGAGCACATGCGCCCTATAGCAAAAACCTCTCCAAAAAAAAAGAAAATTTAAAAATGAAACATAGAGTTAGAATAACGTTTCAAAGTCATGTAAACACAGTGTTATTTTAATAGCTATGTATTATCTATTAAACACTCTTCAACTCTGTTTGAAAAAATCTGTATCTGAAGTTCCTTTTGATGCTATTGGAATTTCCATAACAAGGGATCTCAGAGATTTTTGTAAACAGCTTAGTCTTCACAAAACATTTTTAAGATAAAATGGCAGATTGTGACACTTCAGAGCAGATATGGGGAAGCTGAAGACCAGAGAGGTTAAGCATCATTTCCAAAGCCCACCCAGACAGGACCTGTCCAGAACACTTTCCATGATACCATACAGCTTCTCTACCAACTACCTCCATTATGCCATCAGTAAATATCTACTGTGTCCTGGGCACTGTGCTGGGTGAACTGTATAGTGGCCAAAACCAAATAGTGCCTATAGACAGCCCACTTAGCTATTGCCTCAAAAGTAAATATTTAATTTCAAAAAATGTAAAATGATTTACTGGGACCAGCAAGTGGTATGGTGGCTAAAGGTACTGGACTCCCATATGGCTGACCATGGTTCAAGTCCTGGACCTGGTGGTTTGCTTTTTCAGATTCCCCCTCTGTCTCTTTCTGTTCAATTTTTTAAAAGAATTATAATAACAAATGGAGTTAAATAAAATAATTCTTTTAAAAATATTTATTTATTTGTTTGTTTTTTAATTTATTATATAATTTGACCAGAGAGAGAGGGGAAAAGTACGAAAGCACACCACCCGGACCAGGACTCAAACTGCAGTCAGCCATGTGGGAGTCCAGCACCCCAATCACCAGGCCACCTGTCGGCCCCACAAAAGTAAATATTAAAGTGTGACACAAAAACAGATTGACAGATTTTCCCATACTCCAATTCAGGAAACATAATAGGCAATTTTTTTCTCCTACATTTTATGGGACTATTGAATTATGACTTTGCACTTTTCACAGCCTAAAGTTTAAGACTGAAGCTGAAAAGTTCTGCTCTGGCTGCCAGAAAACGTGTTCTTTTGCCAGCTGTCTCTCTGGCATTTTCTGAAGCTTGTCATAATCTCAGGTCCTAAGTTTCCTCTTTTGAAAAATAATGTTGAACTAATCTTTAGGATGCTTTCCCTTCTAATAATTTATAATTCTAAGGCAGCACTTGACAAATTCTTACAAGGTTTAACATAGGTTCTTGAGCATCTGGGGAGAATAAAATTCATTCTTTATACATATCTAGGTAGAGAATTTATAAGCTCAATAGAGACATAGTTCTTACAGTCCCTGTGCTCTTAGTGACCTAAGATCTGAGTAATTCCTCAGAAATCCAAGTAAACTTGGAAGTTGGACACACAAATATCCTTGGAGACATACTTTTGCCTTTACCAGTTCTGGATGCTATCAAAATGCATAAATATATTTTTGATAACCAATTTATGAGATTACTTAGAGCAAACCAGAGGGATGGTTGAGAATGACTTCCCTCCATTAGACCTGCCCATTTCTCTTCTGCTTGCCACGGGTTCATCATAAGAGATTTTGCTCAGAGATCACATGATGGTCCCTGCCTTTGACATAGTTGCAGAAGATGCTCGGCAGCCGAGAAGCCAGCAGTTTATAAACGATAACTCGAAGCTACCTACCAGGCTTTCCCCTCACCTCCTGAACCATTTTATTCCACAGAAAGCAAATTCAGCAGAAGTGAACAGACACTTCAAAGGCTAAACACAGGGTATGCACTCAGAAATCAAATCAGGTGGAACAAGTGAAACCAGCGCTTTGGCTGCCCAAGTGCTTTCTCTAAAGACTCCACTACGTCTACTCTTTCTTCTTCTTCCATGCGATTGTAGAGCTCTGGAGGCTCTGGCAAATGAATTTCCTCTCTTTCGTGAACACCCGTAGAGGAGACTATCTGTTCAGAGTTCCCTCATTTTGATAAATTAGCAAATATACCATGCTTCATCTTAAAAAGTGCTATGTTCCAGCCACTGGTAAGAATAACTCCAAATGTTGAAATGGGTCTACTTGCTCATCTCACTCTGCTTTATTCAATCAAACTTGAGGTAATAATACTTCCGAGTACTGGGAGAATCAATTACTTAGTATATAAAAGTATTTATACAGAACTAAATGTTCCAGTCATTGTTATTTCAAAATATTTATAGATAAATGTATCTGCATATATATATGAAATATGCAAGAAAAAGTCATATAAATGTTTAGCTCCTCAACATTTGTTTGAAATTAGTAGAAAATGTGTTTTCTTGCTATATTCACAAAGAATGATCAGTTTTTAAAAAATGTATAATCACCTACTAGTTTTGTTTTTGTAGACTGGAAGTATAATTTATAATGTGCTGAGTCCCATGTTCAGAGTGAGTAATCATCCCTATACAAAGCCTCTTACCTTGAGGGGCCTTAACAGCCACTTACGGAAAGGGAACAGAATCATTCACCTCCCACTTGCTGATCCCCCACTGCCCCCTACAGTATGAAATTCCTACTGAGATAAACTTGTCAAAACTGAACAAAAATGCAGGCACAAACCAACAGCCATTAGTACCACTTAGAAAGCTTCATTGGGAGGATTTTTTAAAAGACACAAAAGAATATTAAAAATTAAAAATTAAAAATTCTTGCTAATTTTGCTGAAAGTATGGGCTAGCCACTACAAGCCACTCAGAAATAATGGATGTGCCAACAGCCATACAATGATCCAGCATTTTGACTAAGCAATGCCACTTCTGGAACCCAGTCCTAAGGAATGCATCCTAATATAGAAAATGTTTCATATATCATTTTGCTTTTCAAAGTATTACTTATAATAGTGAAAAATTAGACATAATATAAATAGAATAGTTAAATAAACACAAAATATTGTATAGCCATTTTTAAAATCACGCTTACAAACTTTGTAACAACACAGAAATTACCTTACTGTCCTTAAGCAAACAACAAACAAAAAAGAACAGAAGTTGTAAATTTCAATTGAAAAATGCTAAAAAGAGAAAAAACAAAATAGTAACATTTTCTTAGGTGGAGTAACTACAAATGATTCTCCCTCTCTTGTTCCTCTTTCTCCTTTTCTGTATTTTCCAAAAAATTTTAGAAGCTGTACTGGTTTATGATGGAAAAAGTAATGAAGTCAGAATAAAACTCAGTTAGGATTCATAAAAAGAATTAGTTATACCCAGGAAATTAAGTACAACAAACTCTAATGAAGTTCAGTTTATGTCCCTGAGTGAATATGGGTTTTGCAAGTTATAATTACTATAAAGACAATGAGTAATGTCAAAACCTCAGTTTGTAACACTGAGACAAAAATCTCAGCGTTAATTTCCCAGTTCTTTGTAAAAAGACAAGCCAGGAACAAATGTTCTAAAATATCTAGTAAAGCTTTTTTTGGGAAAGGTCCTAAGGGGTAAATATTAAGGACAGGTGGTGGTGCACCACTGCAACTGCACCCACATGAGAAAGTGTCCCAGGTTCATGTCTTGGGACCTCCCTGGACACACAGGGAGCATATGTGCCTGTGATCCAGGCTGGCTGAGATTGGAGGTGGGTCATGGCATGGGGAACCATAACCCTCTATCTCTTTCAAGGAAGAAATAAATAAACTTTAAGCAAGGATAAATATTGAGGTCCAGCAGGTGATGTAGTAGTTAAGGTGTTATACTCCCACATGGCAGACCATGGTTCAAGTCCCAGACCTAGCAGCTTGCTTTCTCCCTCTCTTCTTCTACCCTTCCCCCCGCCCCTCTGGTGAGCACACATTCCCTATAGGAAATTAAAATAATAATAATAATAATAAATAAAATTAAATAAATAATTTTTAAAAGGATAAATATCAGTAATATAATTGGCTTATCTACGGTCTTAGAGTTTAGCTCCTAAAGTTGCTTTATTAGCCAAATCAAAGGGACTGACGCCAAGCTAAGAAAGAAACCAGATAAAAGTTGCCTACAATAGATTTTAGTCAATTTTACTAATATTCAAGTACATAGTATTTTGAAAAGTTAATTCTGCTCAAAGTTTGTTTTATTTTTGTTACAAGTAACTATCATCTAAGCTGTTTTTCTTACTGTAATTTTAATTCAAATACTAAGAACAATGCAGAAATGATAATGACTTATAATAAATCACAGACATTTAGAACTAAAAGAAACCTCTTTATTTTACAGATGAGAAATAAAGTGAAATACTTGTCTGAGGTCCCAGATAGCTGGTGTGGGAGCTGGGCTGGAAGCCAGGCCTCCTGAGGCCGACTCAGTGTGACACTCTGAGTTCAGAGAGTAGGATACCATTCACTTATAGTGGAATTTGGGCATCCTGCCAGCATACTCCCTAGCCTGGGATCCGGCGGCTGTCTTTCTTTGGCCTCATGACTCCCACCTAGCACTAACAGCTCATTAATACAAAGGGAAGAAAGACCTTATTTTCTCAATGTCGAATATGTGTCAAGTACTCTGTACACATTGTGCAACTGCATTTTGCTGCCACTGTAACAAAGTAAATTCATTATTTCCTTTTCATACTTGAAGGAACTGAAACCCCAAAAGCTTAAGCTCTCCAGGATTTAGCCCATGCTGTCTTTTTTTTTTTTTTAGAGAATTATTTATTTTATTTTATTTATTTGTTCATTTATTTTAATATGGCCAGAGAGGGACACACACACACACACACACACTATATATATATATATATATATATACACACACACACACATATATGACATGTTTTCTGTTTTTCTATGTAAAAATGCATCATGACTTTTCCGATGACCCAATACATATATATAACAAATAAAAATGGACTCATATGATTATGGAGGCTGACAAGTGCCAAGAGCTGCAGTTGGCAAGCTGGAGTCCCAGAAGAGCCCATGGTGTAGTTCCAGTCTGAATGCTATCAGACTGGATACCCAGGAGGAGCTAAAGTTTCAGTTCAAAGGCAGTCAGACAGAAGGAGGTCTCTCTACTCATAGGAGGGCAGGACTTCAACTGATGGGGTAAGGCCCACCCACATTAGAGAGGGCTATCTGCTTTACTCGATCTACTGATTTAAATGTTAATCTTATCCAGAAATATTTCCATGGTCCTATTCAGAATAATGTTCAGCCAAAAGTCTGAGAAACCCATGGCCCAGTCAAGTTGACACATACAATTATCCATCACATAAGATATTCTTGCCCATATGCCCAGGGCCTGAACTAGGGGAAGCAAGCAAGGACCACAGGGCATAAACGGACAGAGGCACTCATTCCTAGGCACACACAGGCAAATGTCACTCTTGCCCTGCCCTAGTGTTGTCCCCGGGTCTCACCCAGATAACTCAATTAGATCACCTCTCTCAACTTGCATTACTTTATATTGGAGGGACAACTTTCTACAATCAAGCAAACAGCACTTTTTAAAAGCTCTGGGTATACAGAGTTTCTCAAAGAATTGAGGGCAAAAAAATATCTGAAATACAAAGTACAAAAACAGATGAAGGGTAATTATTTCTGTGCTTATTAAGGCATGGAATGGAAATTCACTCATATTTTCCACTGAAAATATTTCCTTATAATTCGAACAGTATTTATTGAATGGACCCTTATTTATTTTTTATTGAAAGGCAAAAGCATTTCTATAAAATCACAAACACACAGATCTTTTGTACATTACCAAAAAATACACAACTCTTAAAGATCAGGTTCGCATTATTATACTTTTGGCTAAAGGCCACTCACTGCAAATTATCAGTTATTCCTCCTATTTAGTTATCTAAAGTTTCATTAATACATAGTTGCTCAGTTATTGGGAAGGCTAGATGGACTTAATGAGATAATATAAATGAAACCATGTTTCACACAGCTAAGGGCAAAAACCAATGAGAAGTGTTGTTGCCATTAGGATGATAGAACCACGTTTCACCTCATTTCAGGAAAGCTGTCCCAATTTACACACCTTCCCTCAGTTTCTGAATGAGGGCTTCCTCAAATACCAGAGGACACGCAGTAATCACTCTCTAAACCAAAGGCTGCGTAGAAACCAGATAGATTCAGTGTTTGAACTTTGAGAATAAAGGCATTCAGCCAGGCTGGAGCCAAGGAGATTCTGCCTGAGTTTCATTTGGCTTCTTAACTGTATCTTGACTCAGGTGACTTGATATTTGCCCTGTAAGATATGATTCTCCATATGAAATTGCCTTTTTAAAAACTGATTTGGAGGGAACCAGCAGTTAGCGTAATGGCTATGTCGCTGGACTCCCACGCAGTCAACCGCGGTTCGAGTCCCAGACCCAGTGACTTAAAACACACCGGGCGCGTGTGCGTGCGTGCCCAAGATCCCGAGAGGAGAATGGAGGAAAAGGGATTGCGGCATGACCATCCCCCCTGGGGGGTGATTTCTCACTTTCTGTCTCTATGTCTCTGTCTGTCTGGCGAGCGCACGCGCCCTATAGTGAAATCTCTCCAAAAAAAAAAAAAAAACCTGATTTGGATGGATAAATTGGCCCACACTTTTAGAATAAAGAGGTGAAACGATATACACAGATCATGGCATTTGATTTCCAGAATTCAAACTTGGTTCTCTGGATGACAAAACTATGACCTTGGTCAATTTATTTAGTCTTTCTGTGCCTCAGTCTTCCCATATGTTCAATGAAGATTAAAATAGTACTTCAGCTCATAGAATTTGTACAAATATTAAATGAAATAATCCATGTAAATAACTTAGAAGAGCTGGCGGCACACAGTAAATGCCTACAAAGGTCAGTTCTTATAATCAGATTGAATCATATGAAATTCAACTATTTTGACATACTGAAAAAATGACCATTTTAAGCAAGTCAGTCTAATATTTACTGAAGTCACACTATTTCAACCTCTTCTGAAAGTAAAAACTCTATTGTTTCAAGGCCTTTATTTATTAAAGTTGATTTCTTCCATGAATGAGAGAAACAGAGAGAATATCCCCAACACTGTCTTGAAGCCAGGATCCACTCTCAGTTTCAGCCAGCCCAGGGTCAGGGGCACACATGTTCTCATTGGCATGAAGCCAGGACCTCTCCGGAGGGATCAGTCTCAGAGAGAATTAGATTTTACTGCTGCACCAACCTAGCTCACTCAGAACTTCTATGTAAATGCCTGCTCTGTAGCACACAGCAAGAAACCCTTTACATGCATACAATATCTAAATAATAAAAGTAAAGATTCAGTAAAATTTTGATTTCAAAAAGTTCAAGTTGTAGGCCCACAGGTGGCATGGAGGCTAAGGCAGCTGGATCCCACATGGCCAGCTCTATGGCTTGAGTCCTGAGCCTGGTGACTTGAAAATCACACAGGGTACATGTGCATGCATGCCCAAAATTCCTAGAGGGCACCAAAGGAGAAGAGATTGCAGTATGCCCATCCTTTCTGGAGGGTGATTGTTCACTTTCCTTCTCTCTGTCTCTCTCCAGGGAGTGCACACATCCTATAGCAAAAAAAAAAAAACATTCAAGTTGCAGTTTCATCACATATTCTGGAGTCAGACTACCTGAGTGTAAATTCTGACTCTACTACCTACTAGCTATATGACCTCAGGCAAGTTACCTAAGCTTTTGGTGACTTGGTTGCCATTTTTGTAAGGTGAGAATGTTAGTAGTGCTTCTATCATATGGTGGTTGTGAGAATTAAATTAGAAAATGATGAAAAGTGACTGGCACACATGAAACAATAAGTGTTAGCTATCTTCCTCTATTTTCTTTTCTTCTTTTTTCTTTTCCTTCTGCCATATCCTTTTTTCTTTAGTTTATTAGTTTATAGACTAAAAGATTATTTCAAAATTCTGTAAGTTAAATCTCCAATCCCAGCCATGAACTCTTCCTTCATCAGAACATAAAGCATAAAATACCAGTAAATTAATCTGTGACCAATTTTATACTTTTGATAAGTATTTAAGAGTCAAGGTTGAGGGGCTGGCAGGTGGTGTGGTAGTTAAGGTGTTGGATTCCTATATGATCAACCATGGGTCAAGTCCTGGACCTGGTGACTTGCTTCCTTGGTTTCCCTTATTCTCTGTCTGTGGTCAAATTAAAAAAAGAATAACAGATGAAATTAAATAAATAAATAATTCTTTCAAGGAAAAAAAAGTCAAGATTGCAGGAATACAAAGCTGTTACATGAAGTAACTGAAGAAACTGGGGGGTGTATGACATAGAAAAAAACCAGTTTAAAGGGGATGGGAACTGGCCTCAAATGCTTATAGGCTGGTTTCCAGTGAGAACGGTTGAGCTTCATTAAGCTAAACAAATTCTGGAATCTCCTCTAACTCTTCCAACACTAAAGTTGATTTCTGCTTGAATTTGAGCAGTTGTTTAAAAGAAAAAAAAATGTGTAATCGGTGTGTAATGAGACTATTTACATTTTCAGTGAGAATGAGTTCTCAAAGGATCAACTGCAATGCTACCCGTGGCACTGAATTTGAGAAAGTTTATTTTCCAACCTCCTGAATATAAAATGGTCTATTGAAATGAGTGACAGAAAGGTCACAGAACACCACAAATGGGTCTTTGTTAGAGAGCACCTGTAGTCTTAAAAAATTGGAGGTGGGAAATTTCACAAAGAAGTAACTTTTACATTGCCATCTGCTGGCTAATGCTATAAGTGACGGCAATGTAAGTGCAATCTCAAATCCTAATCGAGTTCTAAATGGAAGTTCTTAAGGGAAGATTGACTGAAAATTCTAATGGTAGTAATTAAATGGCTTCACTTAGTACTCAAACATCCAAGTCTAGTGCAGATTCATCCTGTTATTGCCTTAAGTAGGAGATATCCTTCAGGGATTTGACTTCAGATATGAATCCTCCAAGTAGTGAAACAGATATGACCCAAATAACTGGGTCATACTGGTACTGAAATAGTTGGAAACATGCCATCCTAACAAGCCCTGCAACATAAATTTATTCATGTCTATCTTCAGCTCCCACAAACTAGTTTCCTCAAGAATAGTTCTAAATTCTGGGATTGGGGGAGCTAACTTGCTTTGTCACCTCATAATATCATGGCATTTGTCATATTCATCTCCAAAAAGTCAATGGTCAGTGGAAGACAGAAAACATTAGGCCCAATCACTTCGAGTGGATAAAAATCCATCAAGTTAAATAGAGCATAAGTTGTTCCAATTGTGCATATCTTACTTTTATAATTCTCAGGGTACATTCTGAAGAATACCGGAAGTCCTGTGTTCTTCTACCCACATAGAGTTAACGCTCCCTCCTCAGCACTTCATAGTACCTTGTTCATACTGCAATTACAATATGTTTACTATTGTATTATTGTTATCTGGGTCATATTTATCTCACGCTTGATTGTGATATCCTTGGAAGCAAGCTTCATAGCTAGTTTACATTTCTCTTTTTATTGTTCAGCATTAGCTTTGGCCATAGCTTGGACCTCAGTAAATGTTTACTGAGTTGAGGATGAAAGGAGTGAAAAGAGAGAGGATGAGAAAATGGTTTCAGTCTTCAAAATCAATATTTCTGTTCTCTAAATTATTTCTTACCTCCAGACTCAAATGTTTTCAACTGTCTACCAGACTTACTCACCTGAATATTCAGTAGAAAATATATGTCCAGCAATTTCCATTGTCTTTGCACCCTAAATGGTTCTGCTCTTGCTCCTGTACTTAATGTCTCAGTTAAGACATTACTATCCATCCAGCTATCTCAGAGTAACCTTCTGTTCCTTATTCCCATTAACACACATGGTCCATAAGTCTGTCGATTATACTGAGAGTGTTAGTAATACCCGTCCTTTCCAGTCTTTCCCTGCTGCCTGCCTTAGTTCAGGCCTTCTTCACCTTGTGTGGCTCTCAAATAACTACTTAACTGGCTCCTAGTCCTCAGTCAATTGTCCCATCATCTACCTCTATCTGTAACCAACAGAGTCACCCCTCATACATCAATTTAAACTTCTAGTGGCTCCTCATTAACTGTAATACAAAGTCAACTATATTGTACAGATGTGATCATAATCTTTCCCAAACTTACTGTTTTAGACCCATATACCTACCTCAGTTATGCTCCATAAACAAACCCTAACTGTTGTAAATAATTTGTCATTTTCCAATTTCATTGACAATTCTCAGTATTGTGTTCTTCTCTGTGTATTATTCCATCTATCGAAGATGCCCACCCCGATACCACCTGCCTTGGCCACTCTCAGTCCACTAAACATCTTCTGTGACCCAGCTCCGATGTTATCTCCTCAGTGATATACATTTATATTTGCATCTAAATCACTGCAAATTGACCTGATCAGTGACAGAATCCTAGGATGGTATGCTCCCATAGCACCTTTCTCAGGGCTACAGCTAGCTCATACGAAGTCTCTGTGCAAATTAGGTAGATGTAGAGGCAGTTCTGTGACAGGGAATATTTGAGAAGTGAGGTGTGGGCTGGGTTTCATTTCTCATTTCCCCTTTGGTCAGGTTCCCACATGCAATGAAAGACTGAGCATTTTGCCCCTGAGAACTTATCAGAATTATTATGATTGCCTCGTCATGATGGCTCAGTCTTCTCCTCTGGCTGGTTAGTCCCTAGAGGCAGTTAGATTAATTAAATTCTGTATTTTCAGGACCTAGGACCTAATATGCAGTGATAAATGTTCTTTGAATTGTTATTTTTTGGAATGAGAAGATATTCTAAAAGTATCAGAGCAAATTCGAGAAAGCTATCTGAAGTATATAAATGTGTGCATTTGTGTCCTTCGTTGAGCTGGGTGGTCTAGGACAAGTAACTCAGCTTCATTATGTCCTAGTTTCCTCATCTATAAATCGGAGATGATATACTCTCTGCCTCAGGGTCGTTTGAGGAGTTGGTGAGAGAATGAAGTGCTCAGAAGAGTTTGCATTAACGTCTGTGTTGACTTATCAACAAAGGACAAAGGAGTATTTAGAGGTGAATGTTTTTAAATTTGGCAACAAACAGAACAATTTTGGAGAAACGAATCTTTGGGTCTTGAGTTTTAAAAATCCAGAGATAGACAATGCGTTTTGTATAAAAATATTACCATTAATATGAAATGATTGGAGCTGTTTTACTCCAGTGATAGAATCAAAATATTTTAGAATTTGGAAGGAATTTAGAGATAATCCACCCCTTCCTTAGAGATGAGAATACTGGAGCAAAATGGGCTAAGTGACCATTGCATAGACTCTAGTGTTTGTCCATCTTGGCCAAATGTCCAGCCTCACGTCCTCCTCTTCTTCTGCTCCCCTGGTCCCCAGTATTCTCCTTTAACTTTTTCCAGAATGCACTTTACAGCTCCTTGCCTCTGCCTTTTTTCCTGTGCCTTCATTCTATCTTAGCTGTTGAACAGCTTCATGAACACCCTTCAAGTGCCAGTTTTACTCTTCCATCTCTTCCTTAGGGAAGCTCTCCCCTACTCCCCCTAGTCAGAATTAGCTGCTTCCTCCTCTGTGTTCCCAGAGCTCTGTGTCCACATCTCTGTTCAGAATTATTAAGGCAAGGGCTTTGGAGCCTAACTGCGAGGTCTGAATCCCAGCTCTGCCAGTGTGACTTATGCTCCCCTTCCTCAGTTGTCTTAGCCATCAAGTGGGAATAATAATGAGACTTATCTCATTTATTCATTCATTCAATAAATAGTTATCAACTGTCTACTAAATGCCAGGAGCTATTCCAGGACCTGAAGGTATATATTAAACAGGACAAAGTTCTTAATTTAATGAGCTTACATTGGATGGGGAAAGTTAAGTAAATAACACTTAATATAATGAAGTATAATTGTTATTCTAAATGCCATTTAGAAATACACCACAGAGAAGGAGAGAGACTCAGATGGAAAAGATGATGGTTGTTTCAGAGAGAGGAATTGGGGAAAGTCTCAGAACAGAGGACATGGGGCTGGCAGGTGGTGTGGTGGTTAAGGGAACTAGACTCCCACATGACCAACTGTGGTTTGAGTCCCAGACCTGGCGACTTGCTTTCTCACTCCCCACCACCTCCTCTCTCTCTGTGTCTCTCTCTGGTCAAATTAAAATAAATAAATAAAAAATAAAGTTCAATAAGATAATGTAATTATTATAAAAAAAAGAACAGAGGACATGTAGTCAGAGACTTTTGGGGTGGGGGAGCAAGGGAGCAAGCTGTGCAGAAATGTGGTGGGAGTGATCTTCAGGTGGAGAGAACTTGCTGTGTAGGCCCTGGGGCAGGAGAGGTGAGCTTGCCTGTGCATGGAAAGCAAGCTTAAAAGAGCAGCTGACAAGTTAGTGAAGCAGAATAGAAGAAATGAAGCACTTCTTATTCCTAGTATCAAGACTAGTTTTTTAACCTAAATATTTCTGCAATCTATTTCTCCTTCCCGTTCATCCCTCACCTCCTCTATTATTATTCCAGATTCATCTCCTTGCCGTTAAACTCCCTCAAAGCTATCCTCTGCCTGCTGACAAGATGGGCGAAATGTATTTCTGCCCTAGCTGTCCTGCGCTCTGTCCTTTTTCATTGACTGATTCCCCACTGCTTACAGAATAAGTCCTAGATGTCTTTACAGGATGGACACAGCCCTTAAGGAACAAGCCACTGCCTATGTATCTCCACCTTAAAGTACACACTCCACCCACATCAAGTGCCAGTTCCCCAAACAACCGTATTTTGGTCACTATGCTTTGCCTGAAGCTGTGTCCGCTCCCTAAAAAAACCATCCTTTCTTTACATTTTTGTTTGGCTAACTCAGTGTTCAGACTCAGCTTTCATTATAACCCGGGAGTTCTCAGTACGTCTATAGTACCACATTTCAGGAATCATCAAGATGATCTGTCCACATATCTGTCTCTCCAATTAGCTTCACATTATCTCAAGGGCAGGTAATTCTCTCTTAATCATGTTTCCTCCTGGGGCATCATCTGCATTTCGGTCAAAAGCAGCAAAGCATAGACCACATTGATCTCCTTTCTCATGTTGCTGGCTTAAGAATTTATCCCCTGAACTGATCCTTGGTCCCAGGCCCACAATGCACAGCTGCCTGTGAGATTTTATGCCAGAGAATGGGTTTCAAGAAATATTTTGGGGACCAGCAGTTAGCATAATGGTTATGTCGCTGGACTCCAATGTAGTTGACCGTGGTTCGAGTCCTGGACTCAGTGGCTTAAACTCACGCCGGGCACGTGTGCATGCGTGCCCAAGAGCCTGAGAGGAGAATAGAGGAGAAGGGATTGCGGCATGGCCACCCCCCTAGGGGGTGATTTCTCGCTTTCTGTCTCTCTGTCTCTCTCTGTCTGTCTGGCAAGTGCACACGTCCTATAGCAAAAACCTCTCCAAAAAAAGAAAAACAAAAAAGAAATATTTGGCAATTTCCTGGGACCAGCAGTTAGCATAATGGTTATGTCGCTGGACTCCAATGTAGTTGACCGTGGTTCGAGTCCTGGACTCAGTGGCTTAAACTCACGCCGGGCACGTGTGCATGCGTGCCCAAGAGCCTGAGAGGAGAATAGAGGAGAAGGGATTGCGGTATGGCCATCTCCCCTAGGGGGTGATTTCTCGCTTTCTGTCTCTCTGTCTCTCTCTGTCTTTCTGGCAAGCGCACGTGCCCTATAGCAAAAACCTCTCCAAAAAAAAAAAAAAAGAAAGAAAAAAAAATTTGGCAATTTCCAAGATTCTTTCATCACATTGATTCATAAAATCCTTAAAGAAATTAAACTGTTGTTCAGAAGGATAGCCATTCCATCTAAAAAACAGGGAAGAACAGTTACTATCCTGCGATTTTTTTTTTTTTTGAGAGAGATTTTCACTGTAGGGCGCGTGCGCT
Source organism: Tupaia belangeri chinensis (assembly GCF_000334495.1). Lineage (NCBI taxonomy): Eukaryota > Metazoa > Chordata > Mammalia > Scandentia > Tupaiidae > Tupaia > Tupaia belangeri. Next base: position 228,263 of record NW_006203833.1, on the reverse strand, counting down.
CGCCAGACAGACAGAGAGAGACATAGAGACAGAAAGCGAGAAATCACCCCCTGGGGGGATGGTCACGCCGCAATCCCTTCTCCTCCATTCTCCTCTCGGGATCTTGGGCACGCATGCACACGCACCCGGCATGAGTTTCAAGCCACTGGGTCCGGGACGCGAACCGCGGTCGACTACGTGGGAGTCCAGTGACATAGCCATTACGCTAACTGCTGGTTCCCCTATCCTGTGATTTTTAACTAACAACACATCTTAAAAGAAAATGAAATACTTGACAGAGGAGGCCTATTTAAAATACATTTCCAGGGACCAGCAGGTGGCATGGTGGTTAAAGCGCTGGAATCCCATGTGGCTGACCACAGCTCAAGTCCAGGACCTGGTACCTTGCTTTCTCGCTTTCTCTCTCTCTTTCTTATTGTCTCTTTCTGGTGAGTGTACATGCCATATAGCAAATAAAAAATAATAATAATGGAGCCAGCAGGTGTGGTGGTTGGGGCACTGGATTCCCATGTGATCTAGTACGGTTCAAGTACAGTTCCTGGCAGCTTGCTTTCTCATTTTCCCTCTCTCTCTGGTCAAATTTAAAAATAACAATAATAATAAATTAAATAAATAATTATTTAGAATAATAATAATAATGATAAAATAATTCTTTTTAAAAATACACTTCCAATGTTCAACCTCTCATTCTGTAAACTGAAGGTTTGCTTGCCAAGTTTTATTCCTATATCTCATTGTACTTTTATAGTACAGTGTAGGAATTGAGAATACATGCTAAGTCAATTCGTTTCAAAATAACATATTATTTTCTTTATTTCAGTTACCTTTTGTGTAATGTACAAATTTCTAGACTCCGTTTGGCCTCTAACATACCAGTTAAGCACTGGTCAGAGGAAGTCAGATCCCACGTGGTCAAGCAGGGTTCAAATCCTGGCTCCAGTGGCTTGAAAAACACACTGGGCTGATCTACATGCATGCCTCAAATCCTAACGATGAGAGGAAAAAGGACTGTGGCATGACCAGGCCCTGTTGGGGTGTTTCTTTTTCTCTTTTCTTTCTCTTTCTCTCCTGTGTGCACACACACATTCTGGCATTAAAAATTAAAAAATCTAAACTCTATTAGAAAATTTAATTGGCTTTTTTAGTTCCATGTGCTCACCAAAAAGTGATTTTTAAAAATAGTCTCATGTCTTAGAGAACCAAGGCAAAAAAAAAAAAAAAAAAAAAAAAAAAAAAGAAACCCTATAACTGTCATAAATCATTACAAAGTCTTCAAAAGTCTAGTGAGAAGGAAGAGCTAAATGATAATAATTAGGCCCTGACTTCCATCCCTTGAGTTTCCGCTACCTCTTGCACAAGGTACGAGTTCCCTCGTGATCGCCTAGAACATTCCTTCCCCTTTAGGACCTCTATGCGTTCTGATTTCTCCACTTGGAAGACATTTTCTTTCCTTGCTGATTTGACTCATCCTTTGACTCATCCTACTTTAAATGCCACCTGCTCAGTGAAGTGTCCTTGGCTCTCTTCCTGCCCCAGGCAGGAAGAAGTGTGGCTTTTTCAGAGGGTTCAGTAAATCAGGTACTTTCTAGCCTCATTTGGATGGGTGTGAAGCGTATCTGTTTTTTAGACTGTGAGTTTCCTGAGGGCAGGTGCTGGGTTTATTCCTTTTTGTATCCTCTGTGTCTAGCTCTGTGTTGGTTGATGTAGTGCCTGAGTCAGAGAAAAATGTTGCATATAAGAGTAACTTCCCCTCTATCAGGGGCCCCTGAGAATGTAACCAAGACATTCTCACGAAACTTCAGGGAGTCAGCTACATTAAATTATTGCAGTCAAAGAAGTTCTGATCTGACAAAACCCCTAGGCTCTCAACAATGGGATGGGGGACATTTTTACTAAACCCTTAATCCCGGAAGTTTTTCTCCACAACATTCATCTTATTCTTCAGGGACAGTTAAGTGAATTGAATCCAAAACAAAAAGTTTTACTGATACCTTTGTGCTTCCAGACAATTTTTAAATATTTTATTTGTGCAAGCAATTTAAAGTCAGGAGTAAACAGGGAAGACACTGGTGAAAGATTTGTTTATACACTTTTACACCACCATGGAAGGAGGACATAGCGAAGTTTACAATTATGCCATGTTAATCACTATAGAACCAGATGTGGCTTACAAGGTACCTTGTAACTCATCTCTACTAAGCCATAAAGCCTTTTTTTTTTCTTTTTCTGGCAAAAGTTTAAGAAACTTACTGCTGTTTTCTATCAGCCGATACAACAGATGGCTGGCACATGCCTGTTTCGCTAAATGAAATGGGCTCTCTGCAGAATTAGTCTTTGATCCCTAGTCGCATGTCCACAGCACCACAACACAAAATACCACAGGATAGCAGAATCTAAACATTAAAGGTTTAAAGCTGTGCTTTTGATATGAGTACCTTCTTTAAGAAATCATGCCCTCAGTAAGTAAAACATAGTCACGTTCCCACTTTGAAACCATGGCACTGGGATCAGAAAATGAGGCATTTCCTCTGTTTGGTGGCAGAAAACCACCACTAAGGTAGGATGGCAGAATCGAGTGCAAAGGTATGAAACCACTTGGGTGTAACTACCAAACAATCATAATCCCATTAGGAAAAAATGTGGACAGTACGCATTAAGGGATTGAAATAATAATAAGTGTTACCATAACATCAGGCTTGGAAAGATGTTTTAAGGGTGCTGCTTGGCAGTTCCTTTGAAGATGAAGAGGAAGTACTTGAATTAAAATTCACCCTATTGTTTTTCTTTGATTTTTGTTGAGGGGGAGAAAGGAAGGAAAAAAATATGTTAATTTGGGTCTCCTAAATTCAGCCAGTCCAATGGGAAAGTGAGACTGCAAATTGCAGCCAATTTAATGGGACCAGTGCTGTATCATATCAAACACTACACTGAAAAAATCAGCTGTCGGGGCTGTAGGGGGATTTTAATGATGGGATTTGATTACCCACTTGATATTACAGAAACATGCTAGTACAATGATTCTATTTCTCATAAAATTGGCAAAAATGTGAGTCAACTGTCTGAGAAATGGCCTATTTCTTATTTTCTTTTTATCTAATGTTAAAGCTAGATTTGGGTGACGCTGACTGAAATCATACACAAAGGCAAAATTCTCAAACTTTCCTTAAATTTGATTTATTATAACTATTCTTATTATTTCTGGCAATTTTCAATTACTTAAGATTTTACTTTTCTTTTTTTCTTCTTTTTTAAAATTTTTTTTCCCATAAAGCATTTGCACTTAACAGAGAGAAACAGAGAAAGACAGAGAGAGGAAAAGTGAGAAATCATCCCCCGGGGGAGAATGCTATGCTGCTATCCCTTCTTATCCATTCTTCTCTCAGGATTTTGGGCACACATGTACATGCTCCTGGTGTGATTCTTTTTTTTTAACCACCAGGTCCAAGACTCGAACCATGGCTGGCATATGGGAGTCCAGGACCTTAACCCTATGCCACCTGTGGGCCCCCTCAAGAAGTGTTTTCTTAATTAAGAGGGAACTAGTAAGAGTCAAAAACTCATTTATAATTAACTTAACAGATTGGAAAGTTTTATTTGATAATGTGTACTTGTAGCATATTTAATATTTTTTATTTTTTGATGGTCATACAGGAAAACAAAGGAGCGCTGTCCTGCAATGCAATGCGATAGTCAATTCTTCTCTAATACACACATGCCCTCCACCACCCTCAGAGTAGCAGACACAATTTTACCCTTCCTTTCCCATATCCACAGCAACACTTTAAAGTGGTTTTGTTGTTGTTGTTACTGCTGTTGTTTTTAAGAGGTTTTTGCTTTAGGGTGTGTGTGCTCACCAGGGAAAGACAGACAGACACAGTGAGAGAGATAGCAAGAAATCAGCCCCCCCCACCCCCCCATCCCAGGAGAAGGGATGGCCACTCCGCAATCCCTTCTCCTCTTCCTCCATTCTCCTTCTGGGATCTTGGGCACACATGCGCAAGTGCCCAGCATGATTTTTAAGCCACTGGGTCTGGGACTAGACCACAGTCAGCCATTTGGGAGTCCAGCGAAGTACCCACTACTCTATCTGCTGGTCCCTAAAGTTTTGTTTTTAATGTCTTAAGATTGAGAAAAATAAACCTATACCACTGACTTCTAGTGTTTATAAGAAGTCTACACACTATCCATGCTAAAAAGATGACTCTAAGACTGGCCAGTATAAAAAGAAATGCCATTTAATGAAGTACTAGATTCATAGAACTTACCATATTCATGCAGGTGATAAGACACATTACAGTTATCAAGATCGAGTCTCTATGATCTTTATAAATAAAGGCCTTTTTATATGAACTACATAAAGAAAACATTTTGGCCATATACCAAACTAGTTTATATGGAAATTAACAGTGCTCTCCTAATGTTAGAGTTCAGATTTGTCTAACAAAACTTCTCATTAAATTTTTACTTGAAAGCCATTGGGCTTAGAAAAAGTTATTTTCCAAATAAAATGTTTAATTAGTGCCTAATTTAGAAAACCAAAAATGGTTGCTCATGGCCCCTGCCTGTCTCAAATCGAGGAAAAAAAGAATCAGGCATGTCTCATTGAAAAATATCAACTATTAAAAAGTTACATACCGTAATAAAGAATACTTTCCTTTAATTACTAGGAGCCTTTGATGCGTAAGCATCTTTGGTGGAAATTCTTTTCTCATCTAAAAGTCTTGAGATGCGTCAGAAAGTATGATAAATGGTAGATAAAAAAGAGGCCAGACTATACATGAAAAATGAGAATTGCAGGGAGAGAGAGAAGCCAGGTAAAATCATTTCAGGCAGGAAAGCCTTCTACAGCAGATCTGGAGACCTCAAAAAGTAATGGTGAGAAACACGTAAGCATTAGTGAACTTTTTAGTCTCCGTATTTTTGATCACCTATGAAAACATTACTTCATCTTTATTTGGGGTGCTGCGTAGCCTAAAAATGATACCAGAAAGTAAATATAAGTATTTATACTACAGAACATCACACGATTTAAAACTCATACAACTTTTCATACACATTTAATGTAAAATAATTTTTAAATTAAAAAGAAATACATAATAATTGTGGAAAAATCAAAAGGTAGTGAAAGCAAATATAACCGGTGTTTACATCTCAGAAGCTTGAGATCAGGGGTAGGTCAGGCGATTTCTCCTATGTCTGCCAATGTATTTTGTAATGGAATCAAACAGGATAAACTATTTATTTATTTATTTATTTATATTTATTTATTGGAGAGGTTTTTGCTATAGGGTGTGTGCGCTTGCCAGAAAGACAAAGAGAGACAGAGAGACAGAAAGGGAGAAATCACCTCCCCAAAGGGGGACGGCCACGCCGCAATCCCTTCTCTTCCATTCTCCTCTCAGGATCTTGGGCAGGCCGCACACGCATCTGGCATTAGTTTAAGCCACTGGGTCTGGGACTCGAACCGTGGTCGATACATGGGAGTCCAGTGACATAGTCATTATGGCAACTTCTGGTCCCCAAACAAGATAAACTACGTTATAGATCACTTCATTTGTCATGAACATTTTTACATGGCCTCAAAATGATGTCCGGAATCTAATTTTTATCACATCGTTGTATTCTGCAATTATCACCAGACTAAGATTTGTTGTTTTCTACTTTTATATACATCATGATAAGGAACATTCTTGACCTATATTTTAATTCATGTCCATGATTATTTCCTTAAGATGAATCTCTGGAAGTTAAATTTCCAGTCAAAGGATCTGTATCAAGCCTTTTGACATTAGAGTCAAACTGACCTGTGATAAGGTTAACATGCACATCAGCAGCACAAAACATGCATGATTCTGCATATACCAAAGTCAGTTTTATAACACTTGACCAACTTAATGTGGACAAATGCATCTCATTGCAATTATTTTACGAATTATTTATTTAATTTCATTTTAGCTATTTTAGCATCATTATTCTTCACTTTGGCGAGAGAGAGAGAAAGAAAGAAAGTTTCCCAGTCCAGGACCTGAACCACAATCAGCCATGTGGGAGCCCAGCGCTCTAACCACCAGGGCACCTGCTGGCCCCCTCACTGTAATTAGTATTTGCATTTGTTTGAAGTAGAACATGAGGTGTACTTAAAATAGTTCCAAGTGCACCTTGAGTTACTGAACTAATCATTTATGGGAAATAGATAACACATTACTGTCACTACTGGGACCTAAAGTGATTTGAACTTTGTCCATGGGTTGCCAAAACACTTAAATGTAGCACTGAAATTTCTTTAATCAGCTTTGTGTTTTGTTTAGGTATTGTTTAAATGCTTAATGTTTGATATCAATTGGATTAAATAACTACACGATGGGATAAACTTTTCATTTTCTATGTTAATGTTTTGATGTGGTTTGGCTTTAACCATAGATGCCTTTCAAAATACTTAATTGCAGTTGAAGTCATTTTTTTCCAAGCTTCAAATTTTCCATGCATTTCAAAAATTATGGTGTTAAAATGATATCACTTCACTGAGTAAACTTAGTTGCATTTAAATAATATTTTAAAATAGTTTCCTGTTTGGCATTGTGAAGGTCATCCCCTTAGTTACTCTTTTTTTTTTTTTTTTTTTAGAGGGGTTTTTGCTATAGGGGGGCGGTTGCGTTTTTGCTATAGGGTGCATGTGCTCGCCAGGAAAGACAGAAAGTGAGAAATCACCCCCAGGGGGGGATGGCCATGCCGCAATCCCTTCTCCTCCATTCTCCTCTCGGGATCTTGGGCACGCACGCACACGCACCTGGCGTGAGTTTTAAGCCACCGGGTCTGGGACTCAAACCGCGATTGATTACATGAGAGTCCAGCGACATAGCCATTACGCTAACTACTGGTCCCCCTTTAGTTACTCTTATGAAAAATTTTCACAAGATTTCTGCAGCAACCTATCCAGAGCAGACTAAGCATATAGAGCAAGGTAACTTAATTTAGGTGTTAACATTGTCCTGCATTAGATAATCTACATAGGTAATCAACACCTAAGCAGGGAAAAAAAGTCTAGAAGCTCTATCTTCAAGCCAATTTCACTATCTTCCCTAATTCCCTACAAGACATATTCCTGGGATTGTTTGTTATGTCAATCCATTTTGTGTATTCAATATGCCTATGTTTGCAAACATGCATTATGCTATGAAGCAACAGGGATATAACATGGAATTTAAGCTTTGCTTCAAATTCCATTCTTTAGAAAGCCAAACTATAATGCAAGAAAAGAATAAGGAGAAGGAGAAGAAGAGGAAGAAGGAGAAGAAGGAAAGAGGAAGAAGGAAAGAGTTAATGCATTTTCTGTTCCTCCTACAATTGCCGAACCCTTTCAGCTAGGAGGATGCAATTCATGGTACTTTTTGATGGTTCTTATGGATCTAGGAAAGCGTAGGTCAAAAACGTTAAAAATATAGAATTACTATTGAGCCCATCTGGCAAATGGTCAACCACCAGTAAATAGATGCCAGTGAAAAGAAAAGAAAATAATAAAAGACGATTCATTGTTATTGTTCCTTTTTTTTTTTTTTTACTGATTTCACAACATTCCAAATTTAACAGTCCATAAAGGACAGATGAATGAATTGTAGGAAGAAAAGAAGTAATAATCTATATAGAGCAATAGTGGTATCAATGAACTTAACTGCACACTGTGGGTATGAGAAGAGATCGCTTTCCTATTAAGAACCTTGGTGTCTCCATCATCTAATTAATTGATGTAGTACCACATAGCAGTGGAAGTGTTGAAGGATCTAGATTTCATCTACTTTAGAAAAAGAAGAAAAAAAGAGAACAGAAAAAGAGAGAACAGATTGGAGCAAACAGATAACTAAAATGATTATGTCCAGTCTAAGGTAATTAGAGGGAGGGCAAGTCGTTTCTCAATTCAAAATAGTCACTTTTTATAAAGTGTTTTCTGGATCACATTCTTCTTGGAAATAATCATTTAAGTAATTGTACAATAAAGACCTGAAAATGAGATGTTTTTATAATTACAATGAGTTTCATAGTACATACATTTTATCTATCATTTGTTCTGCAGAGCAAGTTCTGCAATTGCACAAAGTAAATTAAACTCACATAAGCATTTTGTTCCCCTCCTTGCTACCCCTCAAATTAGAGACCATTTATATAATACTTCAAAATGTATGAAAGGTCACGTACAAAAGATGCTAATGTGCTATGGAATAAAAGGAATGCCTCTGCATAAAAACAGATTGCAGTTTTCTTTTCCCTATGAAAGCATTTTAAACAGTTATTTGACAAATCAATAGGTTGCAATATTTCATAACAATATTAAGTGATATCTTTTGATATTTATGTTAAATGTTAATAGTGAACAGAGAAACAAAGCATTGTTGGCACTCGAGGTTTTCTCTCTTTCTCTTTCTCTCTCTTAATTTGCTAGAGGGTGCACATACTTGCTGGAGGGAGAAAGAGAGAGAAAGCAAGAGAACATCACCCATGGGGGATAGCCATGTCACAATCCCATGTCCATGCATCCATCTCAAGATTTTGGGCACACATGCACACACACCTGGAGTGTTCCTCAAGCCACTAAATCTGGGATTCAAACAACTCAGCTGGCTATGTGGGATCCAGCCACCTTAAATACCATACCACCAGCTGGCCCAGCATTTGAGGTTTTTATG
>NW_006203833.1:217809-219570 GCF_000334495.1 Tupaia belangeri chinensis | reverse complement strand
TTAAGACACCAAGTCTTGGGGCTGGCAGGTGTGTGATGGTTAAGGAGCTGGACTCCTACAACCCAACTGTGGTTCGAGCCCTGGACCTGGCAGCTTGCTATCTCACTTTCCCTTTCTCTCTCTCTGGTCAAATTAAAAAATGATAACAAATAAAATAAAATAACTAAATAATTCTTCAAAAAAGAAGAGGAGGACACCGAGTCTTATCAAAATAGTAAGCTTAGGGAGCAGCACTGTAGCTTAGTGGTTAAAGGAGCCAGGTCACACATAGTTGACCTTGGGTTCAAGCCCCAGACCCAGCAACTTGAAAAAACACACCAAGGATATGGGCATGGGTGCTGAGAGGATGAAGAAATGGAGAAGGCATTGCAGCCTGACCATGCCCCATTGAGATGTGCTCTCCCTCTCTCTGTCTCCGTCTTCGCCTTTGTCTCTGTCTCTCTCTCTCTATGTCTACCTCTGGTGAGCTTAGATGCTATATATAAGTTAGGCACATTGCTTGCCCTTTCCTTTTGAAAAATTTTAATTTATGTGCAACTTTAAATAAAAGGGCAATCAATGAGAAATTACTGTTAATTTTTTTTAAATGTACCAGACTACACACAACACAATATCATTTCTACCTTCCATTAGGCAGTGAGGCAGTAGATACATTAAAAGATGATTTTCTCCATCCTTTCTGATCACCAGCCCTTACCTGCCCTGCCGCTTGCCAGGTAAAATTCATGGAATGGATATTGACAGGAATAGCCGGCATTCTCTGTTGAGCTTTTCTGAAATCATGGGTAAAGGGGGCCATTTTCCCCTCTGAGACAATCAGGATATCTTCTTCAAAGCCTGTTTTAAAAATAACAGCATGATCAAACAAGATGAACTTGAAAGAATCTAAATCAGAAATCCAAAGAAGGAGTATGGGTCGTGTCTTTTCACCAAGCACCTGCCTTTGGTACCACCAAGGCCACTGAGATGAACGTCCCTCTGTCTGTGCTAAGGATGCCGTCAGACGCGCTTTCAGGCAAAAGGAACGGACATGGGGGTAACTGACGCCAACCAACCAAAGGCACGATCAGAGCCCTAGACCCACTTTGGTTCTCGTGAGAAAAGTTTATAAGCTTTCAGATGGAGAGTGTCTAATTAAAAGGGGGAGCAATCTTCCTTGGGAATGAAGTTGGAAAACATACTAAATGCATGCATCCCTCCCTCTGCCGTGGAAGCGTAGTGAGAACGAATGCCCAGACCGGGGAAGGTGCTGGAGGCGGGGGCCTTACCTATGAGCACTCTCGCCTGGTGAGCATCGATCCACAGGTACAGGCTCTCCTCTCGCGGCTGGCTGGCCTCCGCCTGCAGCAAAAACAGGCACGGGAGGATGCTCCAGAATCTCAGGGCGGCGGCAGGGACGGCGCTTCTCGGGGCCATGCTGCTCGGGATCTGCTCACTGGCGGTGAACTCCTCGCGCCGCACCTACCAACCTGCGGCCGCGAAGTTCTCTGCTCCGCGGAGCTGTTCGCCCGTAGACCGCTGGGCGTGGAACCTCCTAGCTCGGGTGCGAGTGAGCCTGGGAGAGCCGGAGGAGGAGGGAAGTAGGAGGAGGGAGGGGATGAGCCGGCGCGAGCGGCGCCAGAGGAGGGGGCGTCGGCGGGAGAGTGGAAGGCAGAGACGCGAGACTGGCAAAGCTGGAGATGCCAGCACGCCTGGCGAGGCCAACAGTCAGGGGGCAGATACAGCGAGAGACGAAGAGCGGGAAGGGCTTGCACCAGCAAT
>NW_006203833.1:190126-217702 GCF_000334495.1 Tupaia belangeri chinensis | reverse complement strand
CAGCGAGGCGCAGGGCCAGGAGTGGTGCCCGGGAGACTCCGTCGGCAGCCACCGGGGGGCGGTATGGGCGCGCTCGGGGCGGGGCCCCCGGAGGCCACTTTGAGGCGGAGGTGCGCCTGGTGGAGCGCGCGCGAAGTGGGAGGCTAGTGCCGACAGACGCCCAGAGGGCGCTCAAAGGGACCCCTGGGAAGTCAGTCGTCCCCGGGGAGGCACGAGTGGTGGAAATGGGGTGAGCGGACAGCGCTGGGCTACACCGAGCGCTACCGAGGGTCGGGACCCTGATGACTCCCGTTGGTATCCCGGCACACGTGTGCCCCCTACTCCCTCTGCTCCAGTACCAGTCCTCTGGCTGCAAACCTATCTCCTCTGGGCCGCGCTACGCCGCCCTCTGCGCGTTGCGATCCAGTTAAACCCGAGACTCAACTGGCCAGAGGAGCTGATTTTCAGGCGCTAGGCTACACCGCCCAGCAGGGCTTTGAGTCGGTCCTTGCAGGCACCCAACAGTTAGGGAGTTTGTCTCCCTGATAAGCCTGCAGAGCCTGGAAGAATTCCCTGGGTCCTGACGCTACAGGAGCCCTGCAGTAGGGCTCCCTAAAGTTAATTTCTTCATATTTGCTGGTGTTTTAAGAAAGTTGGAGGCACGCGTTCAGTTCCTGAAATCCTAGGCGGTCGCGGGGCAACCGGGGGGCAGGGGACAACCGGTTGATCCACCCAACCCGACTACAACGCCACTAGTTGATCCACCCAACCCGACTACAACGCCATCGGTTGATCCACCCGACCCCGGCGGAAATGACTTGTTTTTGCCTCCTGCCAAATTCCTTGGATGTGCAGAGAAAACTTAGAAAGCATTCAGACTCGGTAAAGGTTTGTTTGCTTCTCTTTGTTCTTTAGCACCCAGATGCTGCGACAAATGCCCCAAAGATGGAGTGTCCCGGGCTGCGCATGGTGTTTCACTCAGTCCTTTGTAGAGTAGTGAGTAGCATCTCGCCTCAAGAAAAATAAACAGAAACGACAAAACAGAGGCTGGACACGTGCCTGCGTTAAGTTAAATAAATGTTAGGTCATGAGAAGTTACCTCGCCAATCATTAAATATTTTCATCAATACAACTGATAGGGAAAAAAAGGAAAAAGAAAATTAGATAGGAAGTATAATTATGACTGAATTGCACATGGGGTGTCTTAATTTTTTTGGGGGGGTGTCTTAATTTTTAAAGTATTTTTTCTTTAAGTGCTTGCTTAATCCTCACAATTCTTTTAGGTAGATCCTTTTAGTATTCTTATTTTACAGGCGGCCAAAAAAGGCTCCAAAATTGTAAGCTAACTGTGAGAGTCCAGCTAGTAAGTGAGAGTCAGGTTCAAATGCCAGGTGCTCCAATTTCATTCTCTTAACCACTATGCATCATACTAATAAGTAAATCATAATGGATTCATATATGAATCCAAATCATATATGAACCCAAAGCTTCGCAACCATTCTCTTTCAATACAAACGTTTACTTGTTTTCCAAATATTTTATCATTTTTTTGTTTCGGTGAATAATTGTGTATATAATGTATTCATACATTAAGCAACCTTTAAAATACTTGGACATTGAAATGCCTGTGTCACCCAGTTAAAGATAATTTCACAGCACAATAGACATTTTCTTTGCTTTGGGCTTGTGGTTTTAATTGAAGATTTTTTCCGTTAGTACTGCTGAAACCTCCATGGCTCTTGGTGCAAGGACGCCCTCTACAGGTTGTTTTTGACAGATGCTAATTGGGAACTATCCATAAAACTTACTTTTTTGGTGAGAGAAAAAGAAATTCCCTACTAATTCAACGTCCTCTAATGAAGTTCTTGTACTGCAGTCAGACTTAGTGGTGATGATAATGGTAATCTATCTTGCTATAAGGAATTTATTTTTCCTCTTTCAGAGTGGTTGTTTTCTGTTCATGTCTGCCCAGCATAAAACATTTAGAAAAATTATATTTTAATAGAGATAGATACAGAAAAATGCTATTTAAGAAAAAATATTGTATGTGGGCCAGCCCCATAGCCTAGGGATTAAGGGAGCCAGATCCCACATGGCTATTGTTGTTTGAATCCTGGCTAGGTGGCTTGAGAAACATGCCAAGCACAAGCACATTTGTGCCCAAGGTCCCCATAAGATGGAGAAATGGAAAGAGGAGGGATTACGGCATGAATATGTCTCAAGAAGTAGTGTTTTCTCTCTTTCGTTCTCTCTGTCTCTGTCTCTCTGTCTCTCCTGAATGTATGCACCCTCTAGCAATTAAAAAATTTTTTGCATGTAAGTTCTTTTAATTTTTAAAGTGGAGAAAGGAACATATCTTGTATTACACAACAGTCAGCATTTTTTTTTTTTTTTGGTTTGTTATAGGGCACCTGCACTTACCAGAGACACACACACCCAGAGGGAGGCAGGAAGTGAGAGATCACCCTCTATGGGGATGGTCACATTGTAGCTCCTTCTCTTACATTCTCCTTTCAAGATTTTGGGCATACATGCACAAGTGCCTGGCATGATTTTCAAGGCCCTGGGTCTGGGACTTGAACCATGCTGTCAGCCTTGGAGCATCCAGGTGCCTTAACTACCACACCTGCTGGCCCAACAGTCAGTGATGTTTAAGATCAACAGGGTGTATCTTTTTGTGGGAAGCTTCACCTAAAAGTTGAGTCAGGTTCGACTGTCCTTTCTGTTATTAAGGAGCAGTCAGGGGACCAGCAGTTGGCTTAATGGCTATGTCGCTGGACTCCCGTGTGGTTGATTGTGGTTCAAGTCCCGGACCCAATGGCTTGAACCCACGCCAGGTGCATGTGGGTGCGTGCCCAAGATCCCGAGAGGAGAATGGAGAAGAAGGGACTGCAGCAAGGCCATCCCTCCTGGGGGGGTGATTTCTCACTTTCTGTCTCTCTGCCTCTCTGTCTTTCTGGTGAGCACATGCACCCTATAGCGAAAACCTCTCCAAAAAGAAAAAAAAAAAAAGCCATCAGAATAGCTTTTTCATTTAGAATAGAGTTATGTTTTACATCTCTACTCAAATACAAATTTTGCAGTATGTATTTATGCATGGTAAAATTTTAGAAGTAATGTGGTAGGAGGTATTACAAGGCAATTTCATTTAGTTTGAAAATTCCATTGTTTATTTTCCAGTCCATTATACCTCCTTTCCTGGTGTGATTCACTGTCATGGATTACGTTTGCAGCAGCTGCATTTATTTGTTCATTAACTCATCCACTCATTCAACAGAGATTTGTTAAACACCGATTATGCGAGGACACTGAAGTAGAAACTGCAGGACAAACAAAATATGATCTTGGGCCTCAAAAATCATTGGATCTACTAAAATGAATAAGAGAAGCAACGAACAGCCATACTCTAAGGCAAAAACCAGACAATTGTTGACAAGACAGAAAGACTGGAAATTCTGAGAAGAAATCTCATATCTGGAATTCTGAAAGTGTTTTAGTCCACTCATTCATGCAAACAATATTTGCTAAGCACCTCATGTAAACACTGTACAGGCACAAGAAGTACAAAAGCAAGTAAAAAGAGAGTCCTGTTCTGGAAGAACTTCAACCTAACAGGGGAGAGTGTTGAGAATGGACAGTAGAGAGGAATGAATGCCATCATGGAGGCATGCATTGGTTAATTTGGTACTCAGAGGGAAGCCCCCTACTGCAGAGGGGGTCCTGGGAAGACTTCCTAGAACGGGTGATACCTTAGTTGTCCTGAATATCAAAGGGAGATTTGACTGTGAGAGAGAGAGAGAGAGAGAGAGAGGGAGAGAGAGAAGGGATGTCTATGCCTAGAAAGTAACAATAGCAAGAGCAGAGAGACAAGTCAGGATGGCACTGTGCAGGGTCTGCAGCTGCTGATTTGCAGTATGATGAGCCTACAGTGGGAGAGAGCAAGCAGCAGGGGCTGAAGCTAAAAAGGTAGATAGAATCTGTTTATGGAAGGCTATACTGAGAACAATTCCAAATCATTTCTATAGATACTGTCGTTAAGAAGGTAGGGCTTGGCTCCCCACTCCTTAAGCGTGGGCGGTGCAGAGTAACTTCTTTTCATAGTGTGTAGTATGGAAAGTGGGAAGGGAAGTGGAGAGTAACTTTGTAGTGGAGACACCTGACAAGCACCGCCTTATCCAGGTGATCAGAATCAACACTGGGTCAGAATCAACACTAATAAGTCATGTTGATGGTATGTACCCTTGATGTGATTGTGATGAGAATGACACTTTTATCTCTGTGATCTTCCTGTTGAAAACCTGTATCTCCTGTCTAATTGTGAGAAAAACATCAGAAAAATTCCACTGAGCAATAGTCTGCAAAATACCTGACTGGTACTCTTCAAAACTGTCAAGGTCATCAAAAACAGTCTGAGAAACTGTCACAGCCTAGAAAAACCTAAGGATGCATGAAAATTAAATGTAGAGGGATAAGCTGCATAGAATTCAGTAACAAAAATGACATTCAGTAAAAACTAAGGAATAAAAAAATGACATCTGATAAAAAAGGAAGGAAATCTAAATGAACTATTAATAAACCTAAATAAACTATTAATAATAATGTATTGGGGCCGGCAGGTGGCATAGTGGTTAAAGGCTCTGGACTCCCAAATATCTGGCCACAGTTCAAGTCCTAGACCCAGCAGTTTGCTTTCTCACTTTCCCTCTCTCTCACTGATCAAATTTAAAAAATAATAATAATCATGAATACAGTTGAATAAAATAATTCTTAATAAAAATAATAATGTATTGATATTGGCTCATTAGTTATGACAAGTAGGACCAGACACATGGCCTACTAGTTAAGGGAGCCTGATCCCATATGTCAAACTATATAGTTCAAAATTTGACCCTGGTGTCTTGAAAAAGCATACCAGGTGTGTGTGTGTGTATGTGTGCTCAAAATCCCCAAAGGATATAGAAATGGAGAGGGGATTGTAGTGTGACCATGCCCCCTTTCTCCCTCTCCTTTCTTTGTCCCTCTGACAAGTACACATGCCCTCTGGCAAATTAAAAAAAAATTGTGGGGCCAGCAGGTAGCACGGTGGTTAAAGTGTTGTACTCCCAGGACCAGCAGTTGGCATAGCAGCTACATCGCTGGACTCCCACATGGCCAATTGGTGTTCAAGTCCTGGACCCAGTGGTGTGAACCAGGCACATGTGCATGCATGCCCAAGATCTCGGAAGGAGAATGGAGGAAGAGGGTCTGCAGCATGGCCATCCCCTCTGGGCAGTGATTTCTTACTTTCCCTCTCACTATCTCTATCTCTCTCTAATAAGAGCATGCACTGTAAGGCAAAAATCTCTGGCGGGGGGAGGTGCTGGACTTCCACATGGCCAACTGCCATTCAAATCCTGGACTTGGTGGCTTCAAAATCACATCAGATACATGCCCAAAATCCTGAGAGGAGACTGGAAGAGAAGGGATTGCAGCATGGCCTTTCCCCTAGGGCTTGATTTCTCACTTTCTCTGTCTTCTCTGGTAAGCACATGCACCCTATGGCAAAAACTTAAAAAAAAAAAAAAGAAATTGTGACAAGTAAACCATACTAATCTCTACTAATGTAAGACGTTAATAACAGGGAGAACTGAGTGTTGGGTATATGGGAACTCTCTGTAATATCTTTGCTATTTTTGCTATAAATCTAAAATTATTCTAAAACACAGTGTACTTTTTAAGTAAAATATAGGATAAAGAACTGGATACATTAAAAAAAATTAGCTGCCAACCTTTGTAAATCAGATTTTTCATAAAACTTTGTATTCCTGGCCTTGCTTGAAAACTCAGAAATCTGGCAATATTCTCTTCTTACCGAGGGATCTTTAGAGTGCACAAGTAGTGGCTGCCCTTCACACAGGGCTAGTATGGTCCCCAGCGTACAGTGGCGCCGCTTGGCTTCCCAGCATACTTTGTCTTTTACTTGACCTCCTGGGTTTCTGTAGTTTCCTGAGATTGCTGCCCATGGCCTGGAGGAGAGGCAGCAAGACCGGGAGAGAGAAGACATATTAGGGGCTGAAGCTAGTCCTCATTCCAGAAGTGCAGCTGTATGGGAACGAGAGGGGTGAGATCTTGTCAGTGCCCATCTGTTCATCCAAACGGGCAAGCTGCCTTTCTGCTGGCTACTCTGCCTTGAGGTCTCAGACAAAACTAGCTTGGTGGCTTTGGGTGACAGGTGTTGAGACAGATTGGGTCATATCAGCTGCACGTTGGGCTTTGTTTGGAAAAGGAGAGAAGGAGAATGCACCCCTGTAGCACACTGCTAGTAAGTGAAAAGACCAAGTTGCTGAGTAATGTGCTTTATGGGCCTTTTTTTTTTTTTTAAAGCAAACTCTTGGGATCAGCAGATGGTGTAATGGTTATGGTATTGTACTCCCACCTAGTTGACCACAGTTTAAGTCCCAGACCTGGTGGCTTAAAACTCACACCAGGCGCATATGCATTCATGCCCAAAATCCCAAGAGGAGAATGAAGAAGGGATTGTGGGGTGACTGTCTCCCCTGGGGGGTGATTTGTCTCTTTCTGTCTCTCTGTCTCTCCAGTGAGTGCATGTGCACTATAGCAAAAATCTCTCTCTCAAAAAAATGCCAACTCTTTCATATATATATACATATCATACCACTATAACTACCTATCTTTCTACCGATATATCTATGTATGAGGGGACTTCAAATAATTTGTGGGACAATAGAATTGAATATTTTGGTTAGAAAATTTTGAAATCCTTACATAGTTTTTCTTTTTCTTTTTGCCATAAGGTGCTTGCCACAGGGAGACAGATTATATATATATATATATCAGAAAGATGATATTCCAAAGTATTTTTCAGTGGTTATCTAAAGGGAATGGGAATAGGAATAGGAAATGATTTTCACTCTGTGCACAAATATTTCCTGACTTGATAAAATGAGCAGATGCTTTTGTAAATAAAAACCATTTTTAAGAAGACAAAAAGGTTATTTTTTTCCTGCTTCAGTTTCTCCCGAAGTAGGCAGCTGTCACTGCCCTAGGCCAGCATCTCTCACCACACTGTCGCATACTTTACACTAAGAACTGTGCATCACAACCCATGACAGCTCATTATCGAAGCACAGCGGAGCTCAAGCCTTCGCCATCATCCCATGCAATATTCTTGCTCCTCTTTTCTCGCATGATAGCACTGCCAAACTACCTAGCATAGCTTGTCTTCCACAAACCATATCCATTATTTTTTGTTCATCCATACCATTTCATCCTGATGACATTTAACAAAGCTATTTTAATGGGGAAAAAAGAAGTAATTTTATAGTACAATATTAGAGGAATGAGAAAACAAATTAGAATTCCTTCTTAGGATGAATTATTGAACTATTAAAATCAGAGTTCTGACGTATGTATTCAGCCATGAAATTATCACTATGATCAAGATAATGGATATTATCCCTCACTCTCCAAAGTGTAACAAATTATAAAGTTTAGATATGAGGGGATTACAAAGAGTTTATGGAAAAAATGGAATGAAAGATTCTTGGGAACCAGCAGTTGGCGTAATGGCTATGTCGCTGGACTCCCACGTAGTCGACCGCGGTTCGTGTCCCGGACCTGGTGGCTTAAAACTCACGCCGGGCGCGTGTGCGTGCGTGCCCAGGATCCCGAGAGGAGAATGGAGGAGAAGGGATTGCGGCGTGACTATCCCCCCGGGGGGTGATTTCTCGCTTTCTGTCTCTATGTCTCTCTCTGTCTGTCTGGCGAGCACACGCGCCCTACAGTGAAAATCTCTCAAAAAAAAAAAAAGATTCTTAGCATAAACCCCATCAAGTTTAAGACACATTTTTTAAAGAATTATTTATTTAGTTAGTTATTTAATTAAAATTTGACCAGACAGAGAGAGAGGAGAAATGATAAAGCAAGCCACTAGGTCCAGGACTCAAACCCTGATCTGCCATGTGGGAGTCCAGTGCCTCAACAACCACACCACCTGCCAGCCCCAAAGGATACTTTTATAACAAGTAATACCACCCATGCAGTCCATCCCTAAAAAAAAAAAAATTAAGGTTCTGGGAATTTAATCATGCCAATGCAGTCTTCTTTATATTATTAACTAAAGAAAGATGGGTGCCCTTTAAAAGTTTATTTAAGATTAGGAAACAAAGAGAAGAGGAGCCAAATCAAGATTATAAAGTGGACGCCTAAAGACTTTGCACTGAAATGCTCACAAAATCGCCCTTGCATGATGAAAGATGACAGGAGCATTGTCGTGGTAAAGGACTCTCTGGTGAAGTTCCCCAGGTAGTCTTCTGTTAAAACTTTGACTAACTTTCCCCGAACACTCTCATAATAAAGCAGATGTTATTTGGCCTTCCAAAACAAAATCAACAAGGAAAATACCTTCAGCATTCCCCCAAAATTGCCACCATGACCTTTGCTCTTGATCTGTCTGCTTTTGCTTCAACTGAGCCACTTCTACCTCTTGGTAGCCATTACTTTGATTGTGCTTTGTCTTCAGAATCATACTGGTAAAGTATGTGTCATCTCCCGTTACAAGTCTTCAAAGAAATGCTTCGGGATCTTGATCCCTTTAAAATTTCCACTGAAAACTTCACTCTTATCATCAGCTGATCTGTATGTTAGTAGTTTTGGCACCCGACAGTGTGGTCAAGCAGAAGGTTTGCTCACTATTAATTTTTCAGTCAGAAGTATGTAAGCTGAATCAAATGATACAACTATGTATGGGGCTCGCTATTGTTTCTGCAGTCAATCATTGGTCCTCTTCAGTTAGAGCACATATAAGAATAATGTTTTACTTACTAATGGAAGCATTGATAAATTGTCTACTACTGTTAGCGTCATCTTCAATATTTTGTCCTTCCTTAAAATGCATCATTTATCAATTTCTTTGGGGTATTACCCCCATAAACTTTTCTTTTTTTGGAGAAACTTGTTATAGGACACGTGCACTCACTGGAGAGACAGAGACACAGAAAGCAAGAAATCACTACCCTCCTCCCAGGGAGGGGTGGTGGATGGCCACACTGCTATCCCTTCTCCTCCATTCTCCTCTCAGGAGTTTGGATATGCACACACATATGTCCACAGTGATTTTCAAGTTGCCAGGTCTGGGACTGAAACCGTGGTCAACTACATGGGAGTTCAGTGACATAACCACTATGCCATCTGCTGGTTCCCCTCCCATAAACTTTTCTTTAAAAAAATCTGTAATTTCACATTATTCCACGCAAGCTTCACTATGATTTTGATGTACATTTTCCCTTCAATTTTGGCAGAATTAGCATTGCTCTGATGGAGGCTCTTTTTAAACTGATGTCTTATTTTTCAGTGCCTCAACCTAAATCCTGTTCATACATGTTATAACAAGTTAGCAGGAGTTTATTTTGCTTTAAAAAATTGAAATATATGCATAATTTTTATAATATACATTCTCCATGAGCTTTCTGAAAACCCCTTATTTGTCAACTATATTTCACTAAATATGTTTATGAGTATTTTTAAAAAATAAAAAAGTTGAAGTTTCCTCAGGACATAAAAACCCTAACCACAAAAAAATGTTAAATAGGACCATGTTAAAATTAAGAATCTTTTAAAATCAAATGATAGCATTGAGAGTAAAAAAAAAAAACCCAAACCATAGACTAAGAGAACATACGTGTATGTGTAAGACTTTTATCGGGGGATCAGCAGGTGGCATGGTGGTTAAAGGTGCCGGACTCCCACATGGCTGACTGTGGTTTCAGTACCAGACCTGGCAGCTTGCTTGCCCTCCCTCCCTCTCTCTCTCGGTGTCCCTCTCTGGTCGAATTAAAATAAATAAATAAAAGTTAAAAATAAAATAATTCTTTTTTTTTTAGAAGACTCTTATCTGGAACATTAAAAAATTTCTAAAAAAATCCACTAAAAAAAAAAAGACTAACAATTCAGTGGAATAATAGACAAAAAGCTTGAACAGGTACTTCACAAAAGAAAATACCAAAATGTCCAATTAACTCATTAAAAAAAGTGCTCATCTTGATTAGCTGTCAGAGAAATGTGAATTAAAACCACAGCAGGACACTACCTCACACCCATCAGGATAGTCAAAATGAAAAAGAAAGAGAATATAGTGAGTCAGTGAAGATGTGAAGCAAATGAAATTCATACTGCTGATGGGAGCATACATGTTATACAACTATTTTGGAAAATTACTTGAGAATAACTTCTAAAGCTGAATCTAACAATTCCACTCTGAGATACAAGCCCAGCAAAAAGTAAAAATTATATTTATCCAGAGACATGTTTATAAAAGAAATATTCATGGCCCCAAACAACCAAATGAAAACAACCAAATCTATTGACAGTGGGACAGATAAAGAAACTGTTATGTTTATAAATGAAATACTACATAATGATGATGAATAAACTATAATTACATACAATATAAACTACTCATGTTGATCTAAGAAAAGCCCAAAGGGTACATACTGTATGTTTCTATATTTAAAAAATTCAGCAATAGGAAATAAATGATCTATGATATGAGAAGTCAAGATAATAATTACCCTTGGAGACTGGTGATGATTGAAAGGGACATAAAAGGGGCTTGAGGAGTACTGATGTTTTGTTTCCTTTTTTAAAAAATGATTTATTTATTTGTATTTGTTTATTATTGTTTAAGCTGACCAGAGACACAGAGGGAGAATGAGAAAGTAGCTGTTATGTCTGAGACTCAAACCACAGTTGGCCATGTGACAGTCCAGTGCCTTCACCACGCTACCTGTCAGCCCCAGATGTTTATTTCTTGATCTGGATTTCAGTTACATGAAAATGTTTATTTTGTGAAAATTCACTGTTATACATTTATGATTTATGCAGTTTTCTATATATACTCTATACTATAATAAAACATTTATTAAACTTGTTACACAACATTAGAAATAATGAAAGCTCTAGGATAAAATGTGGGTGAATAATTTATAAGCTTAGAATGGGGAAAGATGGGACCAGCAGGTGGCGTGGTGGTTAGTATGCTGGACTCCCACATGGCCAACTGCTGTTTAAGTCCTGGACCTGGCAGTTTGCTTTCTCACTCTTCTGTTCTCTCTGTCTCTCTCAGGTCAAATTCAACAATAATAACTAGTAATAATAATAAAATTAAAAAAAAAAAAAGAATCGGGGAAGCTGGGGCCAGCAGGTGGTGCGGTGATTGAAGTGTTAGACTCCCACATGGATGGTTGTAGTTTGAGACCAGGACCTGGTGGCCCGCTTTCTCACTTTCCTTCTCTCTCTCTCTCTGTCTCTCTCTTGTTAGTGAACATGCCCATGACAAATTAAAACATAATAAATAATACTATTAAAAAATAAAATTAAATAAATTCTTTTTAAAAAAAGAATGAGGGAAGCCTGTCTAAGCAAGACACTTAAAAGGTATGTAAGAGAAGACATAAATTTTACTGGAAAAAAAGTTTTAAATAACTATGAAGTAAAAACTACCATAAGTAAAATATTAGGCAAAATATCTGCAAATAAATGACAGATAAAGAAGTAATTTCCAAAATGCTTGTACTAACCAGTAAGTACGTCATCCAGTAGAAAATGGACAAGAATATAGATTGTTCACTGACATAAAAATACAAAAGATGCTTACTTATTTTTTTTAAGAGAGTTTTTCTTTTTTTGCTATAGGGCATATACACTTGCAGGAGAAACAGAGAGACAAGAAAGCAAGAAATCATCCTCTGGGGGAATGGCCACACTACATTCCTTTCTCCTCCATTCTCCTCTCAGGATTTTGGGCATACATGGACATGTGCCCAGCGTTAGTTTTAAGCTGCCAGATCCAGGACTTGAACTGTGGTCAGCTATGTGAGAGTCCAATAATGTAACCATTATGCCATCTGCTGACCCCAATGCTTACCTCTTTCCAGAATGACAAAGAGATACTGCTTTGTTTTAATGATTGCCCAAAATATAAAAAAAGATAAGTTTATTATGAACTATATTAAAGTGTAAATAAATATAAGTACTGTAAAGAATGCAGGAAAATAGATACTTTCATCTATTATTTGTGGGGGTATATTAATTTGCTAGAAGGTGTGTGGGCTTGCTGGAGAGAAACAGACAGAAGAAGGGCAATTGAGAAAGTCTTGTCGCATGAAGGTAGCCACACTGCAATCCTTTCACCAGTCTCTTCTTGGGATATGAGCATGCACACACATGCACCAAGTGTGTTTTTCAAACTGCTGGGTCTGGACTCAAATTGCACAGTCAGTCATGAGGGATCCAGCTGCCTTATCCACCATGCCACTGACTGGCCCAGTGAGTCTGTAAATTGAATCATCCTTTTCAGAGAACAATTTCTTATTTCCTAATGGCCATCAAAATTCAACATTCAGGGGACTAGCAGATGGCATAATGGTTATGTCGATGGATCCCACACACGGTCCACCATGGTTTGAGTCCTGGACTGGCAATTTAAAACTCATGCCAGGGGCATGTGTGTGTGTGTCCAAAATCCTGAGAGGAGAATGGAGGAGGAGGAATTGCAGAGCAGCGGCCATCCCCCCAGGAGCAATTTCTTGCTGTCTGTCTTTCTGGCGAGTACACAACCCCTATAGCAAAAACATCTCTAAAAATAAAAAAGAAAAAAGAAAAAAGAAAAAAATTCAACCTGCAGGGCCAGCAGGGGTGACACAGTGCTCTGTGATGGTGAATCCTCATGGAAAGGTCTTGGGTTCACCATCCATGGCCTTTGTGTACATCCAGAACTGTGCGCATGCCTAGGATCTGGGCTGACCAAGGCTGGGGGTGGATTGCAGCATGAACACCCTGATGGGGGTCTCTCTCTCCCTTCCTGTCCCCACCCAATTTCTCTCTCCCTCTGTCTCTCTCTCTCATGAGAGAAATAAAAATAAATAAATAAATAAACCTAAACAAAGTTAACATGCATATCCTGTGACTCAGTAATTCTACTCCTAGGAATTTATTCCATAAATATTCCTGAAAAAGAAACCACCAAAATATATTTACAAAAAAATATGTCAGTATTGGGGCTAGCAGGTGGCATGGTGGTTGAGGGCATTAGACTCCCACATGACTGACTGTGGTTCAAGTCCCAGATCTGGCAGCTTGCTTTCTCTCTCTCTCTCTTTCACACACACACACTGTCCCTCTCTGGTCAAATTAAAATAAATAAATAAATAAAATGAAATAAGTCTTCAAAAAATACTTCAGTATTATTGTTAGTAATAGCAAAGACAAACAAAAAACTTCAGCTAACCTAAATGCTTGTTATAGGAAGTCAGTCAACATATAGTTTATGTGTGTAGTGGAGCATAGGCAGCCAAGTACAGAAAGGGGGAAATCTATACGTGCTAATTATGAAGATTGTCCAAGAGTCACTATGAAGTGAAGAAAGCAAGGTGCAAGGCAGTATATATAGAGCAGTCTGTGTTCTTCAGTATACATAAAAATTAATAACACAAATAAATACACACAGGTAAGCACATACACATAGAAACATGGTTACATGCACACATAGTCAGACGAAAATCATGTACTTAACTTTAGGTAAAATATAAAGAAAATTTAAGTTGTTTTACTTTGGAGAAGAGGACTATAAGTTACATAGTGCTTAAAGAAGACAGGTTTTTTCTATTATCTCTCTTTTTTTTATCTCTAGTATTTAAAAATGTTTAGCCAGACAGTTGATTTCCACTCCTTGAAATGTTCACAGAAATTATTAATACTGGGTAGGAACCAGACAAGGGTACATGGTAAAATGTGATGCTCCGTGAGACAGTCCCACATGGGAAAGTTAGTTCCCCGTTCAAGTCTGGAGACTTCCCTGTGTATGTTGGACACAAGCTTGTCCCTGTTCAGGACTGGATAAGGCTGGGGAGGATCATGGCTGGAAGAGTCAGCTGGGGTGGGCCAACTCCGTAGCCTAGTGTTTGAGAGACCTGGATCCCACAGGGCTGACCGCGTGATTTGAACCCTGACTATGGTGGCTTGAAAAACACGCTTGGCCTATGTGCATACATGCCCTAAATCCGAACAAGATGGAAAAAAGAAGTGATTGTGGCATGACCATGCCCCACGAGGGCTGCTTTTCCCCTCTGTATTTCTCTAGTAAGCACACATGCCCTCTGGCAATTGAAAAAAAAAAAATAGACCTCGTTTGGGTGTTCTCTTTTTCTCTCTGTCTCTCTCTCTCTCTTTCATAAGAGAAATAATAGAATAAACTAGAATCAAGTGATATTTCTTGCGTAAATGATTTATTTTAATTTCTTCTTATTGTTTTCTCTGCTGTTTAAAATAAAATCTTAGGGCCAGTAGGTGGCATGGTGGTTAAGGTGATGGATCCCACATATTCTACTACATGGTTCAAGCACCAGATCCATGTGACTTGAAAAACACACTGGCATGTGTGTGTGTGTGCCCAAAATACTAAGAGAAAAATGGAGAAGGGATTGTAGCATGGCCATCTCCCCTGGAGGGTCATTTCTCACTTTCCCTTTCTCTGTCTCTCCAGCAAGCAAACACACTCTCTGGCAAAAAGCTAAAAAAAAATTTAAAATTAAAAATATTTTTTTAAATCCTTAAATAACATTTTCAGATCATTTTGATAGTTCATGATATCATCTTGAGTAAAGAAAACAATATTTCTGTGTGATCTATAGTGTGTAATATGGATATGCAAATATAATGTAAGAAAATGTCTGAAATGTCAATAAGGAATGTGCAACATTTCCCTATGTAATAACCAGAGAAATTATTGAACTAAGATAGCACGAGAAACAGACTAGACACAGATGCTCAGACTCTCAGTGGGTAGACAATGGAATATGAAGAAATGATGTTGAGGCAACTAGTTCCTGCTTGGATAAAAATGTAGATCCTGGGGCCAGTGGTGGCATGGAGGTTAAGGCACTGGATCTCATATGGCCAACTATACTGTTTGAGACAATTTGAAAAACACACTGTGTGTGTGTGTGCACGTGCTCAAAATCCCAAGAAAAAAATGGAAAAGAAGGAATTGCAACATGGCCATAAAAAATTCATGATACATTTGCATTGTTCAGTAAAAATTAGTATATTACAGAATATCATGTACTGTGGGAACCTATTTAAAATATAGTACACGTGTTAGCGCAGTGAATGTGCGTGATGTTAATAGCAGCTATCTTAAATGAAGAATAGGACTATCTAGGAATTAACTTCTCTTAGGCAAGAGACAGAGAGCTGGGAAGGAACTCAGAATATAAACGCATAGTTTCCAAAATAATTACAAAATCCATGTGAAAACTTTATACACAGCAGAGCCCCTCTCTCTCTTTATAATATTAACCAAAACGATGTAACCATTACACTATCTGCTGGTCCCTAAATTGAAAGAAATTTTAAAACTGGAGAACCAACAGAAATAAAATCCTATTAACCAAGACAGTGGCATTGGGTCTCTCAGTAAAAGCCAGTGATGACATTTCCGTCCCCAGAATACAGGTTGCATTTCTAGTGACTGAACTGCTTGTTCTGATCAGACACAGTTTCATTCTCTTGTGAATAATGTGGCATATGTGGAAAAAGAAAATTCTCTTCATTAAATTTGTAGTATTTCAACCAAAGCCAGAAGTTATTGGCAATTTAAAAGGAAACTTAGGTCACAATTCTATTGATTGTTTTACTACTCCCTACTACTTCACTGGTTTGTGCTAAAGTAGGAAAATACTGGAATTCTTAAGTTTTCCTATTTATTGCTGGTGTTATGCCTCTAAAGTAAAATTTTACAAATACCAATACTCACACCTGAGTTTACTAAGAAAGCAAAAAAAAAAAAAAAAGGCCAAAAAATTTCCAGAATAACATCACTATTCATATCCTAAGAAGAAAACTTTACTTCTATGTCACTTCTATTAACAAAATATACAAGTCTCTTGTGTTTTTTTATAAGGCTTTTACAATAGGTTAGTGTTTTGGCTAAGGTGTTAAAGGTTTTTTTTTTCTTGCCATTTACCATATATTCTGCAGCCTTCTAAAGCTACTTTTGGAAATTTTAACATGTAGAAATGTTTAGTTCACATATTGTAAGCAATTAAAGTAGTTAAGGGAGGAGTATTAACTAATAAAATGTCCTAATTTGGATAATATCCAAATAATAGGTGTCAGAATGATGAATTAATAGCTCTTTAAATTTTCTTGCCAAACAGCTATTCAACCAATTAAGCTACATGAATAAGTAGGATGAATATAACATTTAAGTAATCATTAATTGATAGCTGTGCTAAGAATGTGTAATTTCAATCCAGAGTGCTTGGCTTTCTAAAAGAAGACCTAAATACATGTGAGTTTAATAAATTTGCCTCACAATAACTGACAGTGTAAACTCAACTAATTTAACCATAAAAATATGCCTTTATCAACTGTAAACTTAAACATGGATTCAAAGGCAAGATGAGGGTTACACATGCTCACACAGCACATGCTGGCGCCTATTATGTGCAATCGACCTCCAAGTGGTACTCCTCTGTCAGTCATGCAATCATCCTGTCCACCATCAGTTTAAAACTGGTAACTTTTATAATGTATTTAGGAGGAATGGCATCACAGATTAAATAAGATTGTCCATGAATAATTGATAAGGTCATTATCGAAGTCAAAATTTCATCTGCTGTATGTGAGAGTGTAACTGATACTGCACTTTGGCCATGGTAGACATCTAGGAAAGTGGACAGAATAGAGACAACATTTGTTTTAAGACATTGAACAGTGAGCATTACAAGATTGTAAACCTTAGAAGAAAAGAAACAAATTATTTAAGCTCAATGATCATCCTGGCTCTTTTTCTGAAGATATTTCCTGACTATAGGGCAGGGATGGGGAATCCAAATAGAGCAAGGCTGTCTCTGAGGAGACCAAGAATAGGTAGGATTTGTGACTGAGGTAGCTAGGATTTGTGAAGCAAAGGATTTAAAGAAGAGCACTAATTATTTGAAAGAGAGAAAGAAAGAGAAGGGGAAGAAGGAGGAAGAGACAGAGAGAAAGGAAAGAATTCAAAAAGTCTGCATAGAAGTTCCCTTGCATATATAGGGTATATTTATGTATATATACTAATTTTTTTGTGATTACTGTACTTTTACCTCAGCCTATTTTGAAGGTTATAAAATACACTGTATGTTTCTGTATTGAATAGTCTTGTTTTAGCCTAACTCCTTGTCTCCATTTTCTCACGCTTTTAATGTGTATGAGAGGATCCCAAAAGTTCATGGAAAGATGGAATTGTACCAGTTTACTTTGGTACAAAAAGTTTTTAAATTCATGTAGTTTTTCTATAATGTGCATTTTTAATTAATTTTATGAAAACCCCTCATGTGATACATCCCTTGCATATGTTTTTAACTACTAAGCTGAAATTTTACGGGGGAAATTTCACAAGGCCAGTTAAAGAGCTATTGGGAGGCTGTAAGTTGAAAAATCTCCAGAGTTTTTACAAAGTTAGGAGACATTTGAGTTTCAACTAACCAAAGTGACTAGACCTTGTTGAACATCCCACATATCTGTAAGATAATCCTTTAATGGTTGGGCTAAACTAATTTCAGAGTAAAGGTTACCCTAGACTCAACCTAATAAAGCTTAAAACAAGATTTGAAAGAACGAAGCTAATCTACAAGAAGTTAACTCCCTTCAAAACAAGAGTCAAACATTTTTTAAGAAAAAATTTAAAACCCACTCATTTAAAGACTAAACTGCATAAATTACTAGGCATATGAAGAAGTAGGATAAAGTAATACATAAGTTAAAGGAGAAATAAATCAACAGAAAAGACCACGAAATGTTGGAAATGATGAAATACAAAGCAGACTTTTGTATAAATAATAAAAATAATGACAATGATAGCAAATAAAATTAAATAAATACATTTTTAAAAACTTAAAAGATGCAGATAGGTTAAAAATAAAATGATGTGAAAAAATATATACCAGGGGCCAGCAGGTGGCATGGTGGTTGAGGCATTGGACTCCCACATGGCTGACTGCCATTAGAGTCCTGAACAAGGCAGCTTGTTTTCTCACTTTCTCTCTCTTTCTCTCTCTCTGGTGAGCACACATGCCCTATAGCAAACTTAAAAAAAAAGATAAATAAAATTAAGTAATTATTAAAAAAAATATATATATATACATCAAACACACACTCTTCACAAGAAAACTAGGAGGCCAGCAGGTGGTATAGTGGTTACATAGCTGGATTCCCACATGGCTGACTGCAGTTTCAGTGCTGGACTCGGTGACTTGAAATTCACACCAGGCACATGAACGTGTGTACCCAAAATCCCAGGAGAAGAATGGAGGAGAAGGGATTGCAGTGTGTCCATCCCCCCAGGGGGGGTGACTTCACACTTTCTCTCACTGTCTCTGTCTCTGTTTCTCTCTCCAACCAGTGCACCTGCCCTAAGGTAAAAATCTAAAAGTAATTAAAAAAAAAAAAAAGACAAGAAAGCTGGAGGGGCTATTAATATCAGACAAAATCGATTTTGGGCAAAGAAATATTAGCAGGGATAATTATTGAATCTGTTTGAGTCCTGGATCCAGTGACTTGAAACTCACGCTGATGCACATGCACGCATGCCCAAAGATCCCAAGGAGAAGGGACTGTGTCGCAGCCATCCCTTTAAAGAATGATTTCTCCCTTTCTCTCTCATGATTTCTCTCTGTCTCTCCAGCAAGCACACAAGCCTTATGGCAATAAACCTTAAATAAATAAAATAAAAATCTAAAGGGATAGAAACAACAACAACAAAAGTATGTGTGTGTACGTGTAAACTGTGTATATTCATCATTTACTTCAGTTCCCATTTTGAAAGAAAAATTCTTTCACTGTTTTGTATTAATGGTCTTATACTATAGAGATCTACTCTTTCCTTTCTTTATTGTTCTAATTTCTCTTATAATGAATACAATATATATACTTTTGAAATAATGATACCTATGGGTATTAGGGAAGGTTATTAATTTTCCAGCTGAATATAGGTATTAGGTTCTGTAAAACTCTCAGTGGACTTTGGTTTTTTAGAGTTCCCAGAGTTACTACATATTGAAATACTATTTCCAAGTCATATTTTAGAGCTATTTTTTTCAAATACCCCTGAACAGAAAAGAATGTTGTCTACTTGTCTGTCTGTTTGTTTGTTTGTCATAGAGCACATGCGCTTGCCAGAGAGAGAGAGGAAGAATGATAATCACTCCCCAGGAGTAATGGCCTTGCAGCAATCCCTTCTCCTCCATTCTCCTCTCAGGATTTTGGGCATGCCCACACATGCACCTGATGTGATTTTCAAGTTGCCAGGTCTGGGACTTGAACCATAGACTATGTAGGACTCTAGCACCTTAACCATGCCACCTGCTTGCCCCATGTTTTCCACTTTTAACAGAATTTTTTTCCTTTTCTTTTTGGATAAAAGAGAAGAACTTTTAAAAATGGCATGTAATTTATATTGACAGTAAAACTTTATGAGAGACTTGCTATAAATAGCATTTAGTTCAATACAGAAAATATTTTAGTACTTAATTTCCTTTTCTCCATTGTTATTTATCATCTTTACAAGGGTTTCACAGAGTTTATTAAAGATAGCTATTATTTCAGTCTCAGACAAGATTTTATACATAAGCCCTAAGCTATTATTCTCATATTTAGAAGTCACTTAGCAGGGATAATTATTGAATCTGTTTGAGTCCTGGATCCAGTGACTTGAAACTCACGCTGATGCACATGCACGCATGCCCAAAGATCCCAAGGAGAAGGGACTGTGTCGCAGCCATCCCTTTAAAGAATGATTTCTCCCTTTCTCTCTCATGATTTCTCTCTGTCTCTCCAGCAAGCACACAAGCCTTATGGCAATAAACCTTAAATAAATAAAATAAAAATCTAAAGGGATAGAAACAACAACAACAAAAGTATGTGTGTGTACGTGTAAACTGTGTATATTCATCATTTACTTCAGTTCCCATTTTGAAAGAAAAATTCTTTCACTGTTTTGTATTAATGGTCTTATACTATAGAGATCTACTCTTTCCTTTCTTTATTGTTCTAATTTCTCTTATAATGAATACAATATATATACTTTTGAAATAATGATACCTATGGGTATTAGGGAAGGTTATTAATTTTCCAGCTGAATATAGGTATTAGGTTCTGTAAAACTCTCAGTGGACTTTGGTTTTTTAGAGTTCCCAGAGTTACTACATATTGAAATACTATTTCCAAGTCATATTTTAGAGCTATTTTTTTCAAATACCCCTGAACAGAAAAGAATGTTGTCTACTTGTCTGTCTGTTTGTTTGTTTGTCATAGAGCACATGCGCTTGCCAGAGAGAGAGAGGAAGAATGATAATCACTCCCCAGGAGTAATGGCCTTGCAGCAATCCCTTCTCCTCCATTCTCCTCTCAGGATTTTGGGCATGCCCACACATGCACCTGATGTGATTTTCAAGTTGCCAGGTCTGGGACTTGAACCATAGACTATGTAGGACTCTAGCACCTTAACCATGCCACCTGCTTGCCCCATGTTTTCCACTTTTAACAGAATTTTTTTCCTTTTCTTTTTGGATAAAAGAGAAGAACTTTTAAAAATGGCATGTAATTTATATTGACAGTAAAACTTTATGAGAGACTTGCTATAAATAGCATTTAGTTCAATACAGAAAATATTTTAGTACTTAATTTCCTTTTCTCCATTGTTATTTATCATCTTTACAAGGGTTTCACAGAGTTTATTAAAGATAGCTATTATTTCAGTCTCAGACAAGATTTTATACATAAGCCCTAAGCTATTATTCTCATATTTAGAAGTCACAAAATATGTCTCTGCATATTCTTTTCAAATTCACTAGATTTCACTCAACAAATTTCCATTAGTAACTGAAAAATCTAAAGCCTAATTTTACCAAATATATTGCCTTAAAAATATTTTTGTTATAAAACCATAAAAAGCACTTTAAAGTGGTAATAACGCGTGCTTTTTTTAAAACATAAGACATGTGTCCACACATCCTTTCTTTTTTTAAAAAAAATTATTTATTTAATTCCATTTGTTATTATTATTTAATTTGACCAGACAGAGACAGAGAGAAAGGGAAAATGAGAAAGCAAGCTGCCAAGTCTGGGACTCGAACCATTATTGGCCATGTGGGAATCCAATGCCTTTAACCACCACTACACCTGCTGGCCCCCACAAACACTTATTTTAAAAATATATGACCCAGGTACTTACATGGACACTAAAAGTTTTTTTTTCTCTCCTTTCAGGTTTTACAACTTTTCATTTGCATGTGCAAAAATTTGTGCATTCCAATAATTAAAATAATCTGAACAACAACAACAAAAAGTGGCACTCTGATTAAACTGCATTTGACAGTCTGCAAGACACCTTGGACCAGGCTTGGTTTTTCTCCAGATTTCACAGTCATCTAGCTTCTTCCTTCAACATGTAAGTTCTTTTCCATCCCAGCCAGCTGGACAGACAGCTTCAAGAGGCAGGCGAGGGACCAGCAGTTAGCGTAGTGGCTATGTCGCTGGTCTCCCATGTAGGCAACCGCGGTTTGAGTCCTGGACCCGGTGGCTTAAACTCACGCCGGGCGCGTGTGCGTGTGTGCCCAAGATCCCCAGAGGAGAATGTAGAAGGGATTGTGGAGTGGCCATCCCCCCTGGGGGGTGTTTTATCGCTTTCTGTCTCTCTGTCTCTCTTTCTGGCGAGCGCACGCACCCTATAGGAAAAACCTCTCAAAAAAAAAAAAAAAAAATGAAGAGGCAGGTGAGCCTGGTTCAGTAGTTCTCAATTCTTTGATGTGAAAGGGGCAGCAAAGTCATTGAAACTTGCTCCAATTTCTTTGCATCTTACAAAGTTAAACAGCTAAAAGAAGGAAAATAAGAAGGCAGTGCTTGTAGAAGGTACTGTGCATGTTGGTGGCACACACCTCATTATGATTTGCCTGTTTGCTTCTATTGTTCAATAGTTTCTCTGAAAGGCAGGGAATTTGCTCTTGCATTTCTGTTGCCTCCAAATTCAACTTGTCAGACATGGTTGCAGAAGAAGATGAGAAAGGTGTGCAAGAGACTGAAGTCTGATCTACGCAGTAGTCACTGCCAAGTGTTAGTTTTATTCATTTTAATTTATAACTATAGTTGTTTCCAAAGGGATTTTAGTTATTTTTAGTTTTTTAAGAAGCTTTATTTGTTTATTTATTTATTTTTATGAAAGTGAGAGAGAGGAAGACAAGCACCCTCAACAGGGTCTCATGTCATGATCCATTACCATTCTTTCCAGTCCGCCCAGATCTTGGGCACCCTTGGTGTGTCTGGTCAATTGAGGGAACCAAACTAGTGATCTTCCATCTATGGGTCCAACTTTGCTTGTGCAGCACCATTCCACTGTACCACTGAGCTGGCCCACCAGTAAGAACTCCAAAAGTATTTGGAAAATATGTAGAATATAGCTGGATAGGACTGGCAGGTGGCATGGTTAAGGGCGCTAGACTCCCACGTGGCTGACCGTGGTTCAAGTCCCCGTGGCTTGCTTTCTTTCCCTCTCTTTCTTCTTCTCTTTCTCTCTGTCCCTCTCTGATCAAATTCAAATAAATAAATAAATAAAGTTAAATAAAATAATTCTTGTTTTTTAAAAAGAATATAGCTAGATTGTATACAATTCAAGGTAGGGACCCTTTTTCTTTTTTTTTTTTTTTAAAGAGGTTTTTGCTATAGGGCGTGTGCGCTTGCCAGAAAGACAGAGAGAGACAGAGAGACAGAAAGCGAGAAATCACCCCCCAGGGGGCAGGCCACTCCGCAATCCTTTCTCTTCCATTCTCCTCTCAGGATCTTGGACTCGCGCACACATGCGCCTAGTGTGAGTTTTAAGCCACTGGGTCTGGGACTCGAATCACAGTCGACTACATGGGAGTCCAGTGACATAGCCATTACACTAACTGCTGGTCACGAGACAGGGATCCTTTCGAAGTCTAGATCAGAATATATAATTTACTTCTGTGCTCAAAACTCTTCAAGTGTTTCTTTTTCCTCCAGGAAAAAGGCTGACCAAGCAAAAGAATACATCATACAGAATAATAAATCTGGCTGTATAAAATTTTCATATATCCAAAGAAAAGTACAAATGACAATCTGAGAAAAATACCTACAATAAATATGACAAAGAGAAGAAATAACTTTGCTACTGATAAAAATTCTTCTAAATTAGGGAGAAAAAAGGCAAAGTGGGCAAAGGACATAATACATAAATACATAACACCCAGGAAGAATACAAATGGTGATAAATATGTGTGTGTGTGTTTTTAAAATCTCGTTTAAATGAAGAAATGTAAATGTAAACAACACTGATATATCATGTTTAATTTATGAAACTGAAAATGACTTTTACATTTTTTTTTGGAGAGGTCTTTGCTATAGGGCGCGTTCGCTCGCCAGAAAGACACAGAGATGGGACCAGCAGTTAGCATAATGGCTATGTCTCTGGACTCCCACGTAGGAGATCATGGTTTGAGTCCCAAACCCAGTGGCTTAAACTCACGCCAGGCGCGTGTGCATACGTGCCCAAGATCCTGAGAGGAGAATGGAGAAGAAGAGATTGCAGAGTGGCCATCCCCCCTGGGGGGGGAGGTAATTTCTTGCTCTCTTTCTCTCTGTCTCTCTCTGTCTTTCTGGTGAGCGCACACGCCCTATAGAAAAAAGAAAGAAAGAAAGAAAGAAAGAAAGAAAGAAAGAAAGAAAGAAAGAAAGAAAGAAAGAAAGAAAGACAGACACAGAGAGACAGAATGTGAGAAATCATCCCCCAGGGGGGATGGCCATGCGGCAATCCCTTCTCCTCCATTCTCCTCTCGGGATCTTGGGCACACATGCACACGCACACACGCCCACACACCCGGCATGAATTTAAGCCACCAGGTCTGGGACTCGAACAGTGGTCGACTCCATGGGAGTCCAGTGACATAGCTTTTACGCTAACTGCTGATCCCTTAAATTTATTTTTTCAATTATGACTTTTGGTTTACAAGTTTCAGTGTATGTTTTTTTTTTTTATCATTTTCAAAGTTAGCATGAATTTTACCAGTCTTTGCCACTGCTGATAAAAAACGTTTATTCATGAGTTCTTTATGATAAACAATTTTTAAAAACCAATTTACTAATATGCATTAAAAGGTTTAAAAAGCTCACATTGTTTGATCCTATAATTTATATTCAGGGACTGGGTCAGTTATTCTTTTCTTGTATCCCTAAAGAATGGGATAGAACCCCAAATCCTGTATTTCTAACAGGTCGTTGATGTCT
This sequence comes from Tupaia belangeri chinensis, assembly GCF_000334495.1. NCBI lineage: Eukaryota > Metazoa > Chordata > Mammalia > Scandentia > Tupaiidae > Tupaia > Tupaia belangeri. The sequence continues at coordinate 193,387 of NW_006203833.1, read as the reverse complement.
CTGGTGCTTCACTTTGAGAAGCACAAGGCCACAGATCCTGAGATTTAGTCCCGATTCCTTAGCTGAGACTGTCTGTGTTCCAGTAACATGGTAGTTTCACCTTTCTCCTTCAGGTCTAAGCTTGTTAAGGACTTTATTGACCCTCTCTGAGTGTTTCATTGTTGGTTCTCTTACTGCTGCCTGCACCACTTGTCATCAGTCAATCCTTTCATTAAAATCTCTTGAATTAAACACTTTGAATATGCCATCAGTTTCCTGCTAATATCTTGGACAATGTAGAGATTTTCCCTGGGAAAATAATCAAGGATGCACACACAGGCTTATGTGCAAGGCAAAAACATTAGAAATAAGGTACATGTTCAATAATAAGGAAGATGAAATATTATTCAGTTATGGGTGGCTAACTGTACAACTATATTGACTAACCCTGGGACGCCCATGATGAAATGTTTAAATGAGAGAACAAGAGATAGATCCACACTGAGAAAACAGCCCCAATTTTGTAATTGTATGTGGATGTGCTCATATTAGGTTCAGATTGAGGTGAAATTAAAAAGGGAGTAGTTTCAATAATGATGACTATAAACACAGGTGATCACGAAGAGCTTTTCCAATACAGTTTATTGGAGGAGGATTTGATTTGCTGGTATATTTGTATTTTTTCAATCAATTGTTTTGAGCCATAGGTGTGATTTCAATTTAGATTTTCTGGTTTTACTTTTAGTTGGTTTCAGTATTAATATAACATTTGATAATAAATGTAAGTATGCTTAAACATAAAAGAACCATAATTATATCCTAGTAATGAAATTAATCATGTCACAATCCCTTTCTATGTAACTCTTAACTCTTTTTAAAAATCTTACCACAGGGCATATGCACTGACTGAAGAAAGAGAGAATCACCCCTAATGGAGCAGGGTCACCCTGCAATCTCTTCTCCATTTCTCCCTGTTCTTGAGATTTTTGGACATGCACACACATGTGCCTGGCATGTTTTCAAACCACTGGGCGGGACTTGAACTGTCCAGTTGACCATATGAGATCCAGCTGCCTTAATCACCAGACAACCAGCTGGCCCTATGTAACTCCTTTTAAACATATGAACTCAGACGGATTTAATCCACAAATATTTACTAAGTACCTGCCCTCAAGAAAATTACGATGTAGGAGACATATAAGACACAAAGATGCAGGGGGCCAGCAGGTGGTATGGTGGTTAAAGAGCTGGACTCTCACATAGCCAACCGTGGTTAGAGTCCTGGACCAGGCAGCTTGTTTCTCGCTTTCTCTCTCTCTCTCTCTCTCTCTCTCTCCCTCTCTCTCTTTCTCTCTCTTCCTCCCTCTCTCTCGTGCAAGCACATGCCCTATAGCAAAGTAAAATAATACAAATAATAAATAAATAGTTCTTTTAAAAAAAAAGGCATAGAGATACAGTATGGAATGTAGAAAGAACACAATTTGGAATTAAAATATCAGAGTTTAAGTCTGGGCTATGTCATAAACACGATTAAGCAGTTCACAAAATCATTTACGAGTGGTGTAGTAGAACATAAATTAAAGGTCTATTACGTAATCGGGGATCATGGAAAGCTTTTCCATCAGAGTCTAAATGCTCTGTGACACGTATAACAACAAGTATATGTGTCTACTGAGTTGGAGTTAGCAAAAGTATTCTTTTCATTCTTCTCCAATTCAAGCAGGCATATGCATTGGTCTCCTTATGTATACATAATAATAATTACCAAAGTTTTTGCATATTGGTTACATTGAGAATAAATATTCCAAAACCAGAACTGAGGGTTACAACACCGGGGACATTTTTAGAGGGTAAAATTAATGTCCTAGCCTTGATTCCTATTAGGGTAGGTTTCCATAAAGACGCCTGGAAAGGTCGTTTGGAAATCTAGCTCATGGAAAATGTGCAATACAACACTGATATGAGGCAGAGATTGAATGATAAAGAAAAATCGGCAATACAGTAACAAACTACTGGTGTCAGTGTTGACCGAGGGATTAAATTAAAGTTTAATGAAAGATAAAACTGAGACAGCTAGGGGATCAGCAGTTAGCGTAATGTTTATGTCACTGGACTCCCACATAGTCGACTGTGGTTCGAGTCCCGGACCCGGCGGCTTAAACTCACACCGGGTGCGTGTGCATGCTTGCCCAAGATCCTGAAAGGAGAATGGAGGAGAAGGGATTGCAGTGTGGCCATCCCCTCTGGGGGGGGGTGATTTCTCACTTTCTGTCTCTATGTCTCTCTCTGTCTGTCTGGCGAGCGCACGCACCCTATAGCAAAAAACTCTCAAAAAAAAAAAAAATACAGAGACAGCTAATTGGGGGACCTGAGCAATCAAGGTACAATATGATTTCCAATTCTGAAATTTCCCTTTGAACACAGCATCCTAATATTCTAATTATCCCATTCTTTCCCTTCTATTGAACCTACTCTTTATCCAGATAATAAATTCCAATTCCTTACATTTTCCCTTGTTCTTTCAGAATATTTACCTGTTAGAATTTCATGTGTACTATGTGTACTGTTGCTAATAGTGTAACTGTTTGAAGAGTAGATTGGTCTCTCTCATCAGAACATAACTTTGTGCTATAGCCTATTTACCATACTTCAAGCATCAAAAACCCTTATTATCTATTTTCTTTGCTTATTGTCTGAAGTTGCCATACTTGGCTTTAGAGTTACAGGAATAATCGTAACTACTCCATGACATAGTAATAGAGAACACAGTAAAAATTCTGTTCCAAATTTCCTTCCCATTAGCCTGGAAAAAATGTTACATGAGAAAAATATTTATGAATGTATGATAAAACAAAAGATACAATCAGATTTTGTTAAGAAACAACAATAATCCTTACCTACCTATAAAGTAAGATGAAACATAGCAACCTTGCTTCTTGATCATTACTCATTGGCTCAGTGACCATGACTCAGGAACTAACACACACCTTTGAGGTTTCACTCATTTTTAGTTACCTCAGTCATTTATTATAAAGGCAGGGAAGCATTAATATGACATTTTCAGCTATCCAAGGGCTCAGAAACAAAATTGTCTTCCCAAATAAATATCCTAAAGGCGTGTTTCAGATCCCCAAGATATTAATCAAAATCTAGATTCAAGAAAAGTGGTGATGAAAAGGAGATTGGGGTGGTCAAGAAATAAATTTAATGTATAGAAATAAATTGAGTTTAGGGAACCGCCATCTTTCAGTAATTAACCAAAATGACGAACACAAAGGGAAA
>NW_006203833.1:179774-189943 GCF_000334495.1 Tupaia belangeri chinensis | reverse complement strand
GGCATTGTTGTGAACAAACAAGTTAAGGGCAAGATTCTTGCCAAGAGAATTAATGTGCGTATTGAGCATATTAAACCTTCTAAGAGCAGAGATAGCTTCCTAAAATGTGTGAAGGAAAATGACCAGAAAAAGAAAGAAGCCAAAGAGAAAGGTACCTGGGTTCAACTAAAGTGCCAGCCTGCTCCACCCAGAGAAGCACACTTTGTGAGAACCAATGGAAAGGAGCCTGAGCTACTGGAACCTATGCCCTGTGAATTCATGGCATATGGGTGTTAAAAATAAACTAATCTGTGGTCTACAAAAAAAAAAATTGAGTTTATATAAAATAGTCTATAAATTCGAAATAGTTTCTTGAAGTAGATAATTTATGCTATTTAATACAGAGGCAATGATTATATTCTAAATGAAAGAGAAAAACAAAAACAAAAAAATGAAGGAGAGAAAGGAGAAACTTTGCCGAAGGAGGCCAAAGCCCTACATGTTACAGCCTTCATATAAAGTAGTTTAAGGCCAGCAGGTGGACGGTGGTTAAGGTCACTGGACTCCCACATGGCTGACCACGGTTTGAGTGCTAGACCTGGCAGCTTGCTTTCTCACTTTCCTTCTCTCTCTCTCTCACTCTCGCACTCTCAATCTCGCTCTCGCTCTGTCTCTCTCTAGTCAAATTAAAGTAAGTAAATAAACAAGTTTAAAATAAAAACATAATTCTTCAAAAAAGGACATACAGTTTTTACCTTGCTCTTGATTTTAACATGTAGATAGTAAAAGTCTAAGAATAGTTTAATTGAAACAGGAAATTTTCTTCTCAATTATTGCAGAGAAAAATAAAGCAAATTAATAGCTCTTATCTAGGAAGAGGGGAGGGATTAAAATACAGGAAGTAAAAACTGAATCCTTTTATTTCTGTAACAATTAAAATGGTCATTTGCTGCTTTTTTTTTTTTTTCATCTAGCACTCCTGTATTTTTCCAGGAAAAGCACCTAGACCATCTTCCCTCTCTAACCATGGGTTATGATGGAGATAACATTGCTGTTAGATAACATTGCTGTTAGAAGTGAACATCTTATTTAAGCTACTTAAATCACAGAATTCCATCATGGCCATTCTCATTTCTTTGGTAGAATTACAAATTATTTGGCAAAATTCTATTGGAAAGAAATTTGGCAGTATGTATCTGCTTACATAATCTATACATTCTTCCATCAAATTGTTAGGAGAGAAATGTGTCTTTCCCTTGGTTTTCTTTCTTTCTTTCTTTCTTCCTTCCTTCCTTCCTTGTTCCTTCCCTTCTTTCTTTTTTCTTCCCTGCCTTCCTTCCTTCCTGCCTTCCTTCCTTGTTCCTTCCCTTCTTTCTTTTTTCTTCCCTTCCTTCCTTCCTTCCTTCCTTGTTCCTTCCCTTCTTTCTTTTTTCTTCCTTCCTTTCTTTCGTTCTTTCTTTCTTCTTTCTCTTTCTTTCTTAATTTATTTACATTTAATCACATATGTCTTTACAATATACAACATTTCTTTTCTAGGACAAATACCATGCATGTAAGTCATGACAAACATATTACTATATACATTATCATTAGCAAGTAGCTTCTTATTTTTTTGTCAATTAAACATACTTTTCCTTTTTTTTCCTTCTCCTTTCCCCTCTCTCCCTTCCATACTAACCTTTTTTTTTTTTTCACATTTTATTGATTCACAAAAGATCTTAAACTAGGAAAAGATCAAGCTGGATGTTTTAGCTGGTGCTGCTCGCGAAGAGAACAGTTGCTACATTTATGGCAGGGATTTTGCACTCAGTAGTTCAGAGGTCCCCAGGCAGACTACAGACTGTGACAAAAGGTGTGGAGTCTCTCATTTGAACAGACTGGATTCGTCACAAATTTACCAGGTCAAGAATACCAGATAAAGTATTTCAATCTTCAGCTGCCTATCATGAAAAATATGGCGGGGACCCACAGCCCCCTCATAAACTGCATATTGTTACCAGAATAAAAAGTAGAAGCCGTCATCCATACTGGGAAAAAGATGTAATAAAGATGCTTGGATTAGAAAAAGCACATACTCCTCAAGTCCATAAGAATATCCCTTCAGTGAATGCAAAACTAAAAGTAGTCAAGCATTTGATAAGAATTCAGCCCCTGAAGTTGCCCCAAGGACTTCCCACAGAGGAGGATATGTCTAACACGAGCCTCAAGAGCACAGGGGAGTTAGTAGTACAGTGGTGTCTGAAGCCTGTGGAGCCCGAAGCAGTCAAGTCCTGATGCCAGAGCAGCTTCAGATTAGAAAATGCAAATCTTTGTTATTTAAAGATGGTGAGAAAATGTTCATTAAAATATGTTATAAATACCAAAAAAAAAAAATCTTCAACTAAAAATATGGACGAAGCTAAAACCTAGGGACAAATGCACTATAATTTTCTTCTAAAACATTTTTTCTCTCTCTATCCCCCTTTTACTAAAGAGAGGTCTAAACTAACTTATTTGCAAAAAAAAATTAGTTTTGTCTCAATTTGGTGTTATTTGCACAAAATCCTGTAAGACTAATTTCTGATGCCAGGCAACAGATACTATTGTATTATTTAACTATGCAAATAACCATTTTGCCACAAAATAAGAATGTTCACAAGTATTTTCCAATTGCAAAGGTGTCAAGAAGAGAGAAAAGTTTTTATTTCAATTTTTAAAAAGTTAACAAGTTGCTGAACCTATTAGCAACTCACAAGAAAATCTAAATCCTTAAATCTAAAAAATAAAGCACAGAAGAAAATCAGTAATGTTTTAGAGAAAAGTTATAGAATTCTATTTCACCAGTTCAGTCTCACGTAATCTCTCTTTTGTTGAACTTGCAGTGTTACTGTGGTCTGATCTTTTTATTTAAACTCTGGAAATTAACATTCAACATTATTGACATTTCTGAACTTGTCCCTACCATTAAGCTGGCCTTTATCTTGATCATTTATTGTTCTTTATTTCTGTCCGTCTGTCTTTAGTTTTCTTGGTATAAAATATCCTTCATCACTTCCTGGAGAGCTGGTCTGGTGTTGATAAATTCTTCCAGGTTTCCTTTATCTATGTATATTTCAGACTTTTCTTCCCATCTGAAGGATAATCATGCCAGATATAGTATTCTTGGTTGAAATTGTTTTTCAGTTAATGCTTTGAATATATTTTCCTACTCTTTCCTTGCTTGCATTGTTTCTGATGAGAGGTCCTATGTTAGCCTGATGGGATATCCTTTGAAAGTAACTTGATGTTCCTCTTTTGCCAATTTAATATTGTGTCTCTGTCTGTGGTTTTGGTCAATCTGGCTATGACGTGCCTTGGAGAAGATCTTCCTGGGCTGATTCTATGTGGGGTCCTTTGTATTTCTTGAGTCTATATATTTGAATGCCTCTCTAGGTTTGGAATGTTTTCTTCCAGGATTTCATGGAATAGATTATCAATGCCCAGATTCATTTCTTCACCTTCTGGAATACCAGTGATCCAGATATTTGGGCATTTAATGATAGCTAGTATTACTTATATATTCTCACGGGGGGGGGGGCATTTTCTCAGTCTTTTTTGGTGAATTTAGTCTATATATTTGAATGCCTCTCTAGGTTTGGAATGTTTTCTTCCAGGATTTCATGGAATAGATTATCAATGCCCAGATTCATTTCTTCACCTTCTGGAATACCAGTGATCCAGATATTTGGGCATTTAATGATAGCTAGTATTACTTATATATTCTCACGGGGGGGGGGGCATTTTCTCAGTCTTTTTTGGTGAATTTTTTTTCTAGGTCAGAGGTCCTATCTTCTGCATCTGAGATTTGATCTTCTGCATGATCTAATTTGTTTTTAATACTTTGAAGGGAGGTTTTGATTTCCCAGTATTACAGCCTTCATCTCTAGCAATTCCATTTGATTCTTTTTTATCGTGTTTATTTCCTCTTTCAGGTCATGCAAGAAGTTTATCACCTCCTGGAATTCATTTTCTCTTTTCTCCTGCATCTTCTGGAGTTCGTTGTCTCTCTTCTCTTGCATCTTTGCTAGCTTTGTCACTATGAATATTTTAAATTCTTTATCTGACATTTCCACAAGTTCCTTTGTATTGTGGAGGATGAGGAGTTATTCTTTTCCCTTAGGGAAGAGATATTTTCTTGGTTTCTCATATTTTTTGTGCCTCTGCACTGGTTTCTGGTCATCTGATGGATTATTTTTTTCTAGTTTTTAGAGTTAAAGCTGAGCAGGCAGAAGCATGCAGGAGAAGATGATTGCAATTTCTAAGCAGTACTGTTTTTTTCCCTTTGTGCAGCAAATTCCATGGAAATTGTAGGTTAATCTGACCTTAAAAGTATTCAGATATTTGACTACTGTGCACCTAGACCTGTTTAGAAACTCAGTGTGTGGATACTGAGCACAAAAGTGAGAAAGGTAAAAGGGAAAGGAAAAGAAAACAAACAAACAAAAAGAAAAAAAATAAAAACAAAGAAAAAAGAGAAAAAGTATTTCAAAAGCAAAAAATGAAAAACGTTTATACTCTGCAAAAGGAGTTGCTTAGAACTCAGATATAGATGGCTGGTGATTGGCTTGTCCTATGTAGGTGAGGGGAAAGGTAAGAATTAGTGAGATAAAAGAGCATCAGAGAGCTAAGAAGTTTAAACATTTTTTAAAAAAGAAAAAATAAAGAGAGACAGAGAGAATAAATACTGTGCTCTGACTGACTAGATCTGGGGGGCAGGAAGGTCAAGTCTGGGCAGAAGATCTTCAGCTATCCTAATCCCTGAAAGGGACCACTTAGAACTCAGATATAGATGGCTGATCATTGGCTTGTACTGGTTAAATCTGGGAAGCAGGAGAGTCAAGTCTGGGCAGAAGATCTTTAGCTGTCCTAACCCCTGAAAGGGGCTGCTCAGAACTCAATATGTTTAACCTTTTAAACAACTGTCAAATCATTCCAAAATGATTCCACTATTTTACATTCCGACAAGCAATGTGTATATGTGCATACATACACACACACTCTGTATATAACTTGTGAGATAAGAATTCAACTTTATTTTCTTGCATGTGGACAACTAGTTATTCCAGCTCTGTTTGTTGAAAACATTATTCTTTTCCTTGGGACCAGCAGACAGTATAATGGTTACATTCCAGAACTCCCACTTAGTTAATTGTGGTTCAAGGCCCAGACCCAGCAACTTAAACTCATGCCGGCAGTGTGTGTGTGCATGCCCAAGATCCCAAGACGAGAATGGAGGAGAAGGGATTGCAGCATGGCCATCCCCCCACCCCACCCCTGGGAGTGATTTATAGCAAATCTCTCTAAAAAAAGAAAGACAGAAAAAGAAAACATTATCCTTTTCCTGTGGAACGGTCTTGGCACCCTATTGTTGAAAATCAATTGACAATAAAAGTTTAATTTTACTCTATTGGCCTGTATATCTATCCTTATTCTAGTACATACAGTCTTGATTACTGAAGAAGATATCATTCTAAAAGCACAACCAGGGGTCTTAAAAATGACTATGTAAAATAAAGACTAGTTGAAGTACAAAAAGGTTATTTTCTATATGTGAATCTTTGGTCGGAGAATGAACTAGCTAAATATGTTTCTGAATAACACAAAAGAAGACATACACCATTTTTATGGTGGTAGACCTGGAGGAAACATGTACTTTGCAAATAAAACAGACCACAGACACAGCTGTGGCATATGAATAGAAGTCTTTCTGAATATTTGATGAAGTGCCAGAGGTTGCCCATTGCATACAGTTATTTAGAAATACTTGGTTCTCTGTGTTGTCTTTGTTGAAATAGAGATATCAATAACAGCTTTGAACCACTAGACTGTACAGTTTGAGTAGATACAAGAAACGAACAGAATATAAGTCTAAAAATGCACACAGCAGCCCAGTTTGGGAGTACCTTAATATCAATATTGGGATATTATTTAGTAAGCAACAAATTATAATTTGTCATTGTAGTTGTTTATTTTTTTATTTTTTTGAGAGGTTTTCGCTATAGGGCGCATGTGCTCACCAGACAGACAGAGACATAGAGACAGAAAGCGAGAAATCAACCCCCAGGGGGGATGGTCACGCTGCAATCCCTTCTCCTCCATTTTCCTCTCAGGATCTTGGGCACGCACGCACACATGCCCGGCGTGAGTTTTAAGCCACTGGGTCCAGGACGCGAACCGCGGTCGACTACATGGGAGTCCAGCGGCATAGCCATTACGCTAACTGCTGGTTCCCATGTAGTTGTTTATTTTTGATCCTGTGAGCACTATCATAGAAATGTGCTTCAAGAAAATTAAACACAGCATGAAGTAGGAATGATTGAAAAGAGATTCTACAGGTAAGAGTTTAGCTAGTCTACTTATAATAAAGTAGGAAGAGGTGAAATAAATCAAAAGTGGCAGATATAATGGAAAGAAAACAATGCTGATGCAAGCACTATTACAAAGGCCTCAACAATAACATGAATGACCATGATAGTCAGGATAAGGGAGAAACCAAAAGTAGTTCTTAAAGTTTTTTGTTCTTTGTTTTTCCAAGTTTTTGCCATAGGACACGTGTGCTTGTGAGAGAGAGATAGGGAGAGGAAAGTGAGAAATCACCCCCCAGGGGTTATGGCCATTGCCACAATCCCTTTTCCTCCATTCTCCTCTCAGGATTTTGGACATGTATGCATGAGTGCCTACCATGATTTTCAAGCCACAGGGGTCTAGAACTCAAACCATAGACAGTCATGTGGAGTCCAGTGCATTAACCACCACACCACCTGCTGGACCCGCTCTTAAGGTTTTGATGCAGAGAGAGGAGAGACAATAACAGAAGAGAGGAGAAAACGGAACGAGAGAGAGACTAACATCAATAGGAGTTGGAAAGATTACTCCTTTCACTCCTGAAAAACAGATTTTCTTCTTATCTTTCTCATTATTCTTTTTTGTCTTTTATATCTGTTTCTCTTTCTTTGCTCTTTTAAAAGTCAGTACTTAAGCCTTCCTCTCCATATGGCAGCAGCTCTCAGGTAAACAACATGGGTGCATACAAAAACATTCAGGAGCCATGGAGGAAGAAGCAGTCTGACATGATATGTTTTCTTCTGAGGGCCCACTGCTGACAGTACCGCCAACTCTCTGACTCCACAAGGCTCCCCACCTCTCCAGAAGATAAAGCGCACAGACTGGGATACAAAGCTAAGCAAGGTTATGTCATACATAGGATTGGTGTGCTTCGTGGAGGCCACAAACGCCCAGTTCCCAAGGGTGCAACCTATGGCAAGCCTGTCTATCATGGTGTTAACCAGCTAAAGTTTGCTCAGAGCCTCCAGTCTGTTGTAGAGGAGCGAGCTGAATGCCACTGTGGGGCTCTTAGAGTCCTGAATTCTTACTGGGTGGTGAAGATTCCACATACAAATTCTTTGAGATTATTCCAATTGATGTATTCATAAAGCTATCAGAAGAAATCCTGATATCCAGTGGATTACCAAACCACTTCACAACCACAGGAAGATGTGTGGCTGATATCTGTAGGTCGCCAAAACAGCAGTCTTGGAAAGAGCCACAAATTCCACTACACTATTGGTGTTTCTCCCGGGGAAGCATGGAGAGGGCACAGTACTCACCACCTCCACCGTTACCGCTAATATGAGAGATGTTTGTAAAATTCATACCTAATAAACAATTTAGGACAGTCCAAAAAACAGTCAATACTTACACAACTCACTAACATATGGGTAATGCATGCCAATTATCTTCTTACATAGTGAACAGAAAAAAAATTCAAAGGATTTATTAGCTCCAGTGTAAAAAGAAAGAGAGAAGATAACTTTCCTGGAGGGAATTCATTAGGAATTAGTTTTGTGATTACAGCTGCATAGAATATATAGTTTGGGCTTTTTCAGCTTAAATCAACTTTACTTGGGCATAATTTACTTATAATAAAATACGTCTATTCACTTATAAGATGAATTTGGGATAAAATGTACACTATGTAACCACCATCCAATCAATATAAAGAAAATTTTCATTATCCTAAAAAGTTTGCCCATGTCCCTTTGCTGTCAGTTCCTATCCACTCCCCCATAAAAGGGAAATATTATTCTGCCTCTGTCACTATATATTACTTTCTTCTGTTTTCATTTTTCATATAAATACTGTGTATTATTTTGAGTCTAACTTCTTCTTCAAGTTTTTGCCATAGGGCATATGCACTCTCCAGAGAGACAAGAGAGAGACAGTGAGAAGAAAAGTGAGGAATCCTCCTTCAAGAAAGATGGCCATGCCCTTCTCCCCCCATTCTCCTCTAGGATTTTGGGCACGTGAACACATACACCTGGAGTGATTTTCACACCGCTGGATCTGGGACTCAAATATGGATGGCCATGTCAGAGTCCAGCACCTTAACCACCACGTCAAGTACTGGGCCCTGTATCCAGCTTCTTAAACTAAAAAGAAAAAAAAAAAGGTTTTGAATTGTATCTGGTGTGATGTGTATTAGTAAGCCATTCTTTATTATTATTGAGCAGTTAAACTGCAGTTCCAGTTTTAGTAGTTCTACTGAAATTTGTTTTTACATTCACCTGTTGATAGAGACTGTTTCCAGTTTTTGCCTATCATAAATAAGCTGTTATTAATATTCATAGCTAAGTTTTTTTTTTTTTTGGAGAGGTTTTTGCCATAGGGCACATGCGCTTGCCAGACAGACAGAGAGAGACAGAGAAACAGAAAGCGAGAAATCACCCTCCAGGGGGGATGGACACACCACAATCCCTTCTTCTCCATTCTCCTCTCAGGATCTTGGGCATTCTCTCACACACGCCCGGCATGAGTTTCAAGCCACCAGGTCTGGGACGCGAACTGTGGTAGACTACATGGGAGTCCAGCAACATAGCCATTACGCTAACTGCTGATCCCATAGCTAAGTCTTTGTGTGGTTACGTATTTTCATTTCTTTAGGATAAATACCCAGGAATGGAATTACTAGGCTCCATGAATCCTAGTTTTTAAAAAATGCAAACCTTGGCTTCAGTTTGTTCTCTGTTGAAAATAATACAGAATTGAGGGGGCCAGCAGGTGGCATGTTGGTTAAGGCGCTGGACTTCCTTATGACTGACTGCGTTTCAATTTCTGGACCTGGTGGCTTGCTTTCTCACCTTCTTCCTCTCTGTCTCTCTCTGGTGAGTGCATGTACCCAGACAGCAAATTAGTAATAATAATTAATTAATTAATTAGTTTTTTTAATATAGAATTGTGTTAGAACCTGAGCAAATTTACAAAAATCCAAGAATGTGAAAGTCACATTAATAGCTACCATTTAGTGAGTATATATTATGCATTTAGATGTAAATACTTCATTTATTAGGTCCTTAGGAAAGTCATGATGTATTTGTCTATGGTTTTATATGCAAAAATGTATCATGACTTTCCCGACAACCCAATATATTTCACTTAATCCTTACAAAAAGTCTTACTGATAGGGCCAGCAGGTGGTATAGGACTCCCACATGGCCAACTGCAGTTTGAGTCCTGGACCCAGAGGCCTGAAACTCACGTTGGGTGCATGTGCATGTGTGCCCAAAATCCCAAGAGGAGAATGGAGGAGAAGGAACTGTGGTGTGGCTTTCCCCCTGCGGGGTAGTGATTTCTCACTTTCTCTCAGTTGCCAGCAAGTGCACACACAAAAATCTCTCTAAAATAAAATTTTGAAAGTCTTACTGGAGAAACAGGAATGTTTTAAAAATTAAAATACAAGTTTATTTTGGTGCAAAAAAATGTTGAAGTCCATGCACAGTGTTTTCACGATATGGATTTTCCATTAACTTTTTTTATATTTTTAAATTTTTATTATCATCATAATCTTCTTTATATTACATTGGATTACATATAACTTTACAGTGTATTACATTGCTTTTTCAAAAGGGAATGCCATGCATGTCAGTCAATACAGAGACATTAATCTCCCCGCTTCGAAATTCAATATCTTTTCTATGTTTTCCCCAATCATTATTATTATTATTCTAATTTTTTTAAACAGTCAATCACTATTTCTCATTTTGCTTGTAAAAAGACTTTACCCATCATAAAATACTTCTCAGACCAATCCAGTTGAGAATACTATACATGTCATCATCAACAGGTAATAAGCCATATCTGTTTCTCACTAACGTCCTGCCTCTCTATTGTTCTCT
>NW_006203833.1:174368-176278 GCF_000334495.1 Tupaia belangeri chinensis | reverse complement strand
TTTTTATCTTTTTTTCCCATATGAAAGATAATTTTGCCAGGTATAGTATTCTTGGTTGAAATTGTTTTTCACTCAACACTTTGACTATGCTTCCCCATTCTTTCCTTTCCTGCATTGTTTCCACCGAGAGATCCGATGTTAACCTGATGGGGTGACCTTTGTAAGTAACTTGGCGTTTCCAGTCTGGCTATGATGTGTCTTGGAGAGGATCTTCTTGGGTTGATTCTACTTGGGGTCCTATGTATTTCTTGGGTCTGGATATTTGAATGCCTTTCTAGATTTGGAAAGTTTTCTTCCAGGATTTCATGGAATAAATTATCTAAAAAATATGGAATGCTTCACGAATTTGTGTGTCATCCTTGTGCAGGGGACATGCTAATCTTCTCTGTATCATTCCAATTTTAGTATATGTGCTGCCGAAGTGAGCATAATTTTCTATTAACTTTTTGAAAATGCCCTTCCTTCTTTTTAAAGAATGATTTTATTTAACTTTATTTATTTATTTTAATTTGACCAGAGAGGGACAGTGTGTGTGTGTGCGTGTGCGTGTGTTTGTGCGTGTGCGTGAGAGAGAGAGAGAGAGAGAGAGAGAAAGTGAGAAAGCAAGCCACCAGGTCTGGGACTTGAACTGTGATTGGCAATGTAGGAGTCCCGCACCGTTAACCACCACACCACCTGCTGGCCCAGAAAATGTCCTTTTTTTCCACTATATACTTTCTGTAGGTGAATATCAAAGGATTGAATGTTGTTAAAGGAGGTAAGGTAGTGTGGTGGGATGAAAACCAGTTATTTATGTATTAGTCATGACTAAGTACCAGAAATAAACAAAAGCTAAAGATAGTATTATAAATATGTAGAACCTAAGGTCACAAAAGTTGCATAAGTTTTTAAAAAAAATGAAAATTGGGGGCCGGCAGGTGGTCTGGTGGTTGAAGGCACTGGACTCCCACATGACCTACTGTGGTTCAAGTCCTGGACCTGGCAGCTTGCTTTCCCTTTTTTTTTTTTTTTTTTTTTGCTATAGAGCACGTGCACTCGCCATAAAGACAGAGAGAGACAGAGAGAAAGAAAGCAAGAAATCACCCCCCGGGGGGCGGGGGGATGGCCACGCTGCAATCCTTTCTCCTCCATTCTCCTCTTGGGATCTTGGGCACGCATGCACACGCGCCCGGCGTGAGTTTAAGCCACCGGGTCCGGGACTTGAACCGCTGGTGACTACGTGGGAGTCCAGTGACATAGCCATTATGCTAACTGCTGGTCCCCGGCAGCTTGCGTTTTTACTTTCTCTCTCTCTCTCTCTGTCCTTCTCTGGTCAAATTAAAATAAATAAATAGATAAAATTTTTTTAAAAAAGAAAGGAAAAAAATGAAAATCAAACCTAGATGGTAGTAGTAAACCAAGGCAGTATCTCCTTTCTCTCTCTTTCTCTTTTCTATGTGTCTGCTTCATATTTTTAAATTTTTATTATTTATTTACAGTTTCTCACAAACTGTACTTTACATATGAAAAAAATCTTGCTCACAATCCATAGTTCTTGAGAGTTAATAAATTTCAAAATTTCCCCCAAAAACCTGAATTTTAAAGATAAGCTTCAAAATATTTGTTATAATTTTGTTTGTGACTCTATAATAGAAACAGTATGGTTTTAAAATTTTTTCCACATTTTATTAATTCACAAAATACCTTAAACTAAAACTATGGACAAAGCTAGAATCTAGTTATAAGTGCACTTGATTTTCTTCTGAAACATTTTAAATTAATTAATTAATTTACATTCATTCTCTGAGCATTGTCACAACACACAAAATGTGATTTCTCATCCAAAATATAGCACCTAGTGGCTTAATCATACATGTTATCATCATTAATTTTCCATTTCTAGTTTCATATATATGCACATATATATATAT
>NW_006203833.1:142247-174078 GCF_000334495.1 Tupaia belangeri chinensis | reverse complement strand
GCAATGTTTTAGTCAAAAGTCATAAAATGCTGTTTCACCAGTTCAGTCTCATGTATTTAATCTATCTTCTGTTGTGGTCCGATCTTCCAGATTAAATTCTGGGCTATAATATTCAACTCCAGACGTGTCTCTATGATTAAGTTGGCCTTTTTTTTTTTTTTAAGTTTTTAAACTCTTATTTCTGTGTGTCTGTATTTAATTTTCCTGATATAGCACTCGCTTGAGAACGTCTTGGAGATTTGGTCTGGAGTTGGTAAATTCTTTCAGGTTTTGTTTATCTGAGTATATTCTTGTTTTTTCTTCCCATAATCTTGCTGGGTACAGTATTCTTAGTTGAAATTGCTTTTCCCCTAACACTTTGAATATATTTTCCCATTCTTTCCTCACTTGCATTGTTTCTGATGAGAGGTCTGCTGTTAGCCTGAGGGGATATCCTTTGTAGGTAACTTGCCATTTCTCTCTTGCCAATCTTAGTATCTTGTCTTTGTCTGTGGTTTTAGTCAATCTAGCTATAATATGTCTTGGAGAAGATCTTCTTGGGTTGATTCTATTGGGAGTCCTTTGTATATCTTGGGACTGGATCTTTGAGTGCCTCTCTAGGTCTGTAAAGTTTTCTTGCAGGATTTCATGGAATAGATTATCAATGCCCTTATGAGTCTCTTCACTTTCTGGGATACCAATTATCTGGATGTTTGGATGCTTGGTGGTATCTAGTATTTCTTGTATATTATTCTCATTTTTGTAGTCATTTTCTCAGTCTTCATGGTGGATTTTTCTAGGCCAACAATTTTATCTTCTATATCTGAGATTGGATTTTCTGTATGATCTAGTCTGCTTTTAATATTTTCAAGGGAGACTTTGACTTCTGGTATTATAGCCTTCATCTCTAACAGGTCCATTTGATTCTTTTTTAGAGTGTGTATTTCCTCTTTTAGGTCTTGCAAGAATTTTGTCACTTCCTGGAACTCATCAGCTTTTTTCTCCTGCCTCTTCTGCAGTTCATTATCTCTCTTCTCTTCCATCTCTTTTAGCTTTGTCATTATGAATATTCTAAAATCCTTATCAGACATTTCTATGAGTTTAATTGTATTCTCCAAGGATGAAGAGGTGTTATTCTTTTCCCTTGGAGAAGAGGTATTGTCTTGCTTTTCCATATTACTTGTGTGCTGTGGTGATTTCTAGTCATCTGATGAATGATGCATTTCTTCCTGATTCTTGAAGTTCAATCTGAGCATTCAGAGGTGAGCAGAAGAAGGTGATCTGCAATCCTTCTTCTGTTCTGTTTTCACTTTTTGTGCATCAGATTCAGGGTGAAGAGAGGAATATTCTGACCCTAATCATATTTAGATGATTGGAAATGGTTCACTCGCACCTGTCTAGACACCTGTCTAGACACTGCATAAAGGCTGATCAGAAATGAATAAAGATAATGAAAAATGGAAAAGAATTAAGGAGAGGAAATAAGAAGAAAAAAATGAAAAAACAAAAAGAAAAAAAGGAGGATAAAAATACCATAAGATTGTAATCTTTAAAAAAAGCAAAAATGAAAACCATGTGGCGCCCAATATTTCACAGCTAAAGTACAGTATCCATATCAGGACAGGCCTGGATTCGCTGGTGCCTCTCCTAAATGAAGTGAGGAAAAGCACCAATTAACACAATAAAGGAGAGCCTTGAGAGCCCAAAGAATACTCTACCTTAAAATAATTTTTTAAAATTAAAAGTCACAGGGAGACACAGTGAGACAGAGAGAGACAGACAGAAATGGAAAGAGACACAGAGCTATCTCTACCCATTAGAAATGAGACTGGAGGAGGAAGTCTCAGCAGAAAATCTTCATTTTTGGTCAAGGAAACCAGTATTTCACAGCTGAAGTACAGTATCCATATCAGGATAGGCCTGGCTTCGCTGGTGCCTTTCCTAAATGACGATTTTAAATATTTTTGAGAAAATATTTACATGTCAGCTACTCAAACTGTTGAGAAACAAACACCCAGCACACAATTCACACATGAACCTTTCTAACTCAGTTCTGCCTACCAAGTATTCTGTGGTTTACCACCTGCTAGCAAAAATCAGCCTCTTTTTCTTCCTTCAAAGTCTCCCTCAAGGCAATCCTTTGGTTGTGACTATTCTTTTGCAGTCTCTACTGATTACAATGCTGAGCTGGAAAAGTCCAGGTTATTTTATGATACTACTTCTTTCATGTGGAAAGAAACAGGAATTTGGATTAATAAAGTAATTAGACTAAAGGGATACATACCATCGGTGGCTGGGCTAGAGTACTCTCTACACCAAAGCCATTAGAACCTTAAAAATGATGCATTATTCTAAGAAATCTTTGTATACTTCAAGGTCACAAAAATATATTTTTCTGCACTTTCTTCTAGAAATATTATCTTTCCATTTTCACATCTGGGTTTGTGATCCATTTGAATTCATTTTTGTATATGGTGTGAGGAAGAATTGAAGCTCTTTACCTTTTTTCCTCTCCCCACCATGGATATCTAGTTGTTCCATTACTTAATGAAAAGGCTATCCTTCCCTGGGACCAGAAAATAGCATAATGGATATGTCATTGGACTACCACATGGCCGACTGTGGCTTGAGTCCTATTCTTGGAGGCTTGAAATTCATGCCGGGGCTTCCTTTTGGCCTGAACCACCATCTTCCAGTAATTAACCAAAATGATGAACACAAAGGGAATGAGGAGAGGCAACTAATATATGTTCTCTAGACCTTTTAGAAAACATGGAGCTGTTTCTTTGGCAACAAACATGTGAATCTATAAGAAAGGTGATATTGTAGACATCAAGGGAATGGGTACTGTTCAAAAAGGAATGCCCCACAAATGTTACCATGGCAAAACTGGAAGAGTCTACACTGTTGCCCAGCATGCTGTTGGCATTGTTGTAAACAAAGAAGTTAAGGGCAAGATTCTTGTCAAGAGAATCAATGTGCGTATTAAGCATATTAAGCATTCTAAGAGCAGAGAGAGCTTCCTCAAATATGTGAAGGACCTGGAAAAGAAGAAAGCCAAAGAGAAAGGTACCTGGGTTCAACTAAAGTGCCAGCCTGCTCCACCCAGAGAAGCACACTTTGTGAGAACCAATGGAAAGGAACCTGAGCTACTGGAACCTATTCCCTATGAATTCATGGCATATGGGTGTTAAAAATAAACTAATATATGGTCTATAAAAAACAATTATGCCGGCTGCATGTGTGTGCATACCCATGATCTCGGGAGGAAAATGGAGGAGAAGACTGTGGCCTGGCCATCCTCCTGGGGGTGATTTTTCACATTCTGTCTCTCTGTCTCTGGTGAGCACATGTGCCCTATAGCAAAAAATCTCTCTTAAAAAATAAAAAATAAATTTTTTAAAAAAGGAAAAGACTATCCTTCCTTTATTGAATTATTCTTTTCTAGAGAATCAATTAATCATGTTTGTGTAGTCTTGTGAGTCTTCTGACCAGCAGATAATCACCTGAAGCATGCACAGAATAACTACACAGGGCACAGAGATCTGAGTCAAGCGGGAGAGGGAGAGACCATATCATTTATGTGCCTTCTAAGCCTCTCTTGTCCTCTGCATTTTTTAGGGTGGAGGAAGAAGAAAAGTTATTTTTTAGAGAAAGTTGTTTTTTAGAGAATCCGAAAAGTAAGGGGAGTTCCTGGAACAGGTTGGTTTCAGTAAACCTTAACCTCTGTTCAGAGGCTGGACAAAACACCTTGGAATCTTTAAAATATATTTATCAGATCACACACCCGTCTAATGGTGTCCTGTGGTTTGCAAGTAGGAAGGCAGGCTTCAGCCTCTTGTTGTTTGCAAGTAGGAAGGCCTAATTTCCTGAGCATGCATTCTCTCATTCACTCAGAGTTCATAGATCCATGGTGTTCTAGAAGCATGGTGTTTCTGCTGTTTCCTAATGTAGTCTATTTCTGGAATCACTAGTCCATTCCATTTATCTATTTCTTTATTTTTTTGAATTGACAGAGGACACATGAGCTCACCTGATAGAGACAGAGTGAGAAAAAGGGAGAAAGAGGGGTGTGATCACACCACAACCCCTTCTCCTCCATCTCTCCATCCTATTGGGATTCCGACAAGACATGTACATGTGCTGGTATGTTTCTTAAACCGTTAGGGCTGAAATTCAAACATGGTTGGCTATGTGGGATCCAGTTCCCTTAACTGCAAGGCTATAGGGCCAGCTCTTTATCTTCATTCTTTCATCAATATGACTGTATCAATGATTGTAACTTTAGAGTATGACTTGAATTCAGGTGCTATAAGACATGCAATTTTTTGAAGCTTTTCTGATTATTGATTTGGCTATTCTGGGTTCTTTACATCTCCATATACATTTTAGAATCAGATTATTAGCGCCTATTTTTAAAAGTCTATTGGGATTTTCATTGGGTTTGCTTTCAATTTAGAGGTCAATTCAGGAAACATATACATCTTACTAATATTACGTTTTCTAATTCATGAACATGATCTAACTCTTCATTTAATTAGGTCCTTTTTAAATTCTCTCAGCAATAATTTTATAGTTTTCAGTACACAGATTTTATATATATATATATATATATATATACACACAGAGACGACACATACATGCATACATATATACATACATGTATGTATGTGTGTGTGTGTCTAGTTTTAAATCCAGAAACTCTTAGAATTTTCCTTCCTTTCTATCATGTGAAGGATTTCCCCTCTCCCAGGCAAATCAGCTGTTTTGTAAGAAATTGTCACACTTTTCCCCCTACGAGGGAAGATAAATGTCTTTACTAACTTACTGACTTCTCTGTACAAGCGCAAGTAAATTACCTTCCACATTCAATAACCACAAGTATGAATTAATGCTATCAATCAGCACAAGAAATGCCAAGAACCAATTCCTATTAGGGCAATAGACTAATTGGGCAGTCTAATTGGGGCAACCTGGCTCGCATTGGGCACCATGCGCAATTAGGTGATCAAATTCCTCATTCTTTACCTGTGAGGAAGATGCACAGGTGCAGGAAAAGAGCGTGTGGATTCTAATTTAAAGGAAGAACATAGGCAGCGTAAGGGGCCTCCCACTAATGAATATTCATGAGTCTAGTAATGAAAATAATGGTTAACTAGTACCAAGCGCGGTTGCCACCTGGCAATCTGCCCGCCCAACAACCTTCTTGGGTGTACTTACTTTCTTTCCTTTCCTTTCTTTCCATTAAATTTTTTTTATTTATATTTGTATATATATATTGTATTATATATATATAATATATGTACATATATAAAATACAATACACCTGAGAATTTCAAGTTTTCTAATGTTATTACAAATAGCATTCGTAAAGTTCTAACTTCCAGAACAGTCCGTGGCATGATAGTAAGGCAGCTGGATCCTTCATGCCAACTGTGTGAGGTTTGAGTCCTATACTCTGCCGCGTGAAAAACAGGCTGAGTGCATGTGCATGTATGATCAAAATTCCTAGAGAATAAATTGCAGTGTGACTGTTCCACTCCGGAATGCTTTCTCACTTTCTTTCTTTCTTTTTTTTTAAAAAAAAAAATTATTAATTTAATTTATTAGTTTGTTTAATTTTCCTTTGACCAGAGAGAGAGAGAGAGAGAAAGCAAGCTTCCAGGTCTGGGATTCAAACCACTGTTGACCATGTGGGAGTCCAGCATCTCAACCACCATGCTACCCGTCATCCCCATCTCTCTCTCTTTCTCTGTCACTGTCTGGTGAGCACACATGCTCCATAGCAAATTTTGAAAAAATCCCAGTTGTTCATTGTTAATATGGAGAAAAAGAATAGAATGTTTTCATATTGACTACATATCCTGGATCTTGCTATATTTACTGAATACTTCTAGTAGTTTTGTTTTTAGAAGTTCTTGATGATTTTCTATGTACAAAACCATGTTATTTCTTCCTTTCTTATTTGTATGCCTTTTATTTATTTCTCTTGCTTTAAGATTCTGGTTAGGATTTCCATTATAATATGAGTAAGATGTGCTTATATTAGAAAGGAATGGGAAAACAATGCTGATTGTTCCTCTCTATACTGAAGTAGATGGAAAACTAAATATTAAATTTCCCAGACTTCCTTGCTACCAGGATTCTACATTTGATTTGATGCCACCAGTTAAATGCACCTACACCCTCCATAAAGGTGGCACTAAACCACCTTCCTTCCATAAACAGCTGTGGCTGTTTCTGATGGCTAACACAGTTGTGGAAACATGGAGGTTTTCTGCAGCGTCCAATCTCTAGTTCCATGGCTATCAAGAGGCAGTTGCAGTGGTGGCAACAGCAACTTCCTGATATCTAGACTTCAGTTACAGCGCTTTGTTTGGTTGTTTGGTTTTGTTATGCCATTACCTTTAATAGTTCCAGTGACAGATTCCTGATTCCCTACCTTCAACTTTCTGATAATGGCAGAGGACATTTAAGTTTCTTGGAAGGTCAGTTACATAGTGTTCAGGAGTCATTCCTGGATCTTAGCTTGTAACCCAGTCTTTGGGCCTTCCAATGACTTTGTGATGATCTAATTATTAATATCCAATCAACTGGATAGTTGGAAAAGTCATGACACATTTTCGTATAGATAAACATAGAGAAAATATATCATGCATTTTCTGACAACCCAATATTTAAAATATGTAGGTTAGTTTCTCTTTTCAGGCTTGAACCCTGTCTGATACACAGTCAGGACAGACATTCAACAAAGGCCTAAGTAGCCAATAATCAGCTGAAGTAGAGATAACTAGTCGGTCAGTTTAGGGACAGAAAATAAAGTCCTTAAGGAGACAAATGTGCCAGATTCTCTTTTATAAGAAAACAAGGTACTATTCTAGTCATCAGGGAACCAGAATATCAACTTCAGAATATATCCACGGTGCACAGCACATTCGGTATGTTGGGTTGGTAAACTTCTATTCTGAGACTCCTGGGGCTCCTCTTGTTCCCTATGACTAAGAATAAATTTCGTCCCAAATGTAAGGCAATAGTACACCTTTAGTACAAGATGAAACTATTTAAGCAATTGACAGTTAAAGGGATACAGGGACAGTGAAATAACAAGGCAATTTAAAGTTTAGAAGAATAATTTGAAGGTGAATAAAAGGCAAAACTGCTTCATAAAGTGGTTAGAAGCTATATGGTATTTATTACCCCCAGATGTGGGAAATAGGTATCTCTTTTTTTGTTGCTGTTGTTGTGTCCCCCCCGCCCCGGGCTATTTTTCTGCTATTATCTTTAACCATTTTAAATTTCAATGTCTTATTTTAGTTCTCAAGTCCTTTTCTTTACTAACTGCCCTCTCATCATAATTTTATCTGTATGTTATGGACAGGAATATATTCTATCTTTCTGAGGATATTTTATGGAATTTTTAGTTTTATTTATTTATTTTTAACTTATGAGAGGGCACATGCACTTGCTGTGGAGAAACAAAGAGAAAAAAAGGGAAAGTGAGAAAGTCCCCTTCCCCCCATGGAGGATGGCCACACTGCAATACTCTTCTCCTCTCCTCTCCTGTTGTAATTTTGGGAATGCACACACAAGTGCCTGTTGTGTTTTTTAAGCTGCCAGATTTGGAATTCAAACTGGGCTGTTGGCCATGTGGGATCCAGCCACCTTAACTACTATGCCATTGGCTGGCCCAGAAATAGGTGTATCTTTAAATGTGTTTTTCTGGGCCATCAGGCTGTGTGTTGTATTTAAGGTGCTGAATTCCTAAACCTGGCTGCTTGCTTTCTCACATTCCCTCTCTCTCTCTCTTTCCTCTCTGTCTCTCTCTAGTGAGCACACATGCCCTATAGCAAATTAAAAATAATAATAAACTAGGACCAGCAGGTGGCATGGTGGTTAAGGTGTTGTACTCCCACATGACCCACCATGGTTTGAGTCAAGGATCTGGAGGCTTGCTTTCTCACTTTCTTCCTCTCTCTCTCTGTCTCGCATTGGTGAGCACACATGCCCTATAGCAAATTAAAATAACCATAGTAATAAATAAAATTAAATAAGTAATTCTTCTAAAAATAAAATAATTCTTTAAAATGAACAAATAGTGTTTTTCTTCATGTACTATTCAGGAATATAAATAATCAGGTAAGGGGACGGCAGGTAGAATGGTGGTTAAGGTACTGGACTCTCACATTGCCAACTGTAGTTCAAGTTCCAGACCTGATGGCTTGCTTTCTCACTTTCCTTTTTTCTCTCTGTCTCTCTCCGGTTAGTGCATGTGCCAGGTAGCAAATTTAAAATAATAATAGTAAATAAAAAATTAAATTAAAAAAAGGTAAGTTATCCAACCCATTTGTCATCCAATTTAGAAATTTCCTCAATGTTACTTACTAATGACTATCCAACTCCTGCTTGAACAGCTGAAGTGATAGGTGTTTATTATTTCATAACTTGGCTATTAGACTTCTCTAGTCATCAAAAAATTATTTTTATGTTGCATACCAAATCATATATGTACATTTCTTTCTTTTGTCTGAAGGTAAGCAGACACATTTTTTTATCACATATCTCTGATTCAAAGCATGTCTGGTATCTATTCCCACTAACAAGATGATCTAATTTTAGGGCCAGCAGGTGGCATAGTTGTTAAGGTACTAGATTCCCATGTGGCCAACTACAGTTTCAGTCCCGGACCCAGTGGCTTGAAACTCAATCTCATGCCAGCGTGTGTGTGTATGTGTGTGTGTATGCGAGCCCAAAAATCCAAGAGGAGAATGGAGGACAAGGGATCGCAGTGTGGCCATGAGGGGCAATTTTTCACTTTCTGTATCTGTCTCTCTCTCTCTTTCTTCTGTGAGGGCATGTGCCCTATAGCAAAAATTCCCCCTACCCTCATCCCCAAAAAGGCCTAATTTCCTTTTGGGAAATTATATTTATTCCCTTATATATGGTCTCCAAAGAAGAAGATATACATGATTGCCTTCCATTAAGAAGTAAAGAACAAAACCCTTCTCTTCCTTTTCATCATAAAACCAGTCATAGATATGACCTAATTTTGCCCAGTTATACACTTCTCATGAGATTTTAAGTTTGAGAGAATGTGGTGTGAATTTGAGGGGTCTTTGAAAAGTTTGTGAATGAGGACCAGCAGATGGCATCAGCAGATGGCATAATGGTTATGTTGCTGGACTCCCACATGGCTGACCGTGGTTTGTGTCCCAGGCCCGGTGGCTTGAAAATCACGCCAGGCATATACGTGTGCATGCCCAAAATTTTGAGAGGAGAAGGGATTGTGGCATGGCCATTCCTCCTGGGGGGTGATTTCTCACTTTCTGTGTCTCTGTCTCTCTCTCCGTCTCTCCAGTGACTGCGTGTGCCCGATAACAAAAATCTTTCAGAAAAACAAAACAAAACAAAAGTTTGTGGATGACAGTTTGTGTTACAAAAATGAAACAAAACAAAACAAAAAAACTAACCATGGATTTCAATTTTTTTTGTAGTAAAATAGGTTGTACTTTAATTCCATTTTTCTATGAACTTTTTGAAGTTTCCTCCTAGGAGGATAATTGGAGCTCCTTCAGCCTAGAGGTCATATATAAACTACACATTGTATCACTAGTTATGAGACAGTGGCTGTACTTTCTACTTACAAATTAACTTGTGTCACCTTGGGTATTGTCTATTTCAGAATGTAGTCCTCTAATATTAATTTTAAGCCCCAAACAGTCTTCCAAAAGTTTAATTATCTCAGGGTTTATTGTTGCTTGCAGTTCAGATCTCCAGCCAAAAATAAATAAATAAATAAATAAATAAATACTAATTTTATTGAAACAACACAAAGAAACCTTAAGGATAAGGACAGCAGTTAGAGCTGGATTTGAGGGACATGGTGCTGGGAAATGGGAAATCAGGAACTGTGCTTACTTGTTTGACCTCTCAAGAGTCATGTAATCTCTATATGTAATCCAATGTAATATAAAGAAGATTATGATGATAATAAAAATAAAAATTAAAAAAAAAGAGTCATGTAATCTCCTTCCTATTAGTATCTCACTTGTGGGTTTATTTCTGCTTTCTACATGTATGTTTTTGTCTCTATTCTTGCTGGTTCCTATGTAACCATTTTATGTTAACTGTTTGTGACCCTTTAGCTCAGTTTACCATCAAGCAACTATACCTGTTTCTTAGTTCACAAGAGACAGAAACATTTGCTTTCTGAGCAGGAAGTAGATTGGCTCTTTGGGTTAGGTATTCGCCCTTGGTCAAACAACTAGAGAAAAGGGGGGGGTGGGCATGTTCACTGCATATCCCTCTGGAGGCAGCAGGTAGGGCAAGGTAGAAGGTAAAGTTGAGAAACCTGGAAAATTGACTGATTGTATGGTGTGGTATGCTCTTGATGAGAGAACGATCAGAAGGCCAGACAGTTTTACAAAACTGTAGCCTGGGAATTAGCAGTTACCCTCTAAGAACCACTCAAGGTTTTTCTATTCACTAAGAGTAGTCTTGCTTATCAAAGAACACCCTCTTGTTTGTAAGCAGTCAGTCACCCTGATTCTACTTACCGGTTGTTGCCCTTGAGAGACTGATAGAAACCATCTCTCTTCAATAGCTCTCTGTCACATTACAGAGTTTCTCAAAGTGATGACCATGGACCACCTGCATTGAAATCTTCCAGGAAGCTTGTTTAAAATGGAGATAGGTTACTGGGATTCACTTCAGAGCTTCTGAGTCAGCATTTCTGCAGAGGCCAGAAGGAGTGAAAGGGGTATGGCATCTGCATTTTTTAACATATTCTTCAAGTGATTCTTTTAAAAATTAGCACTTGAGAACCATTGACTCAGACTATAAAGTACTTCAGAGCAGGGGACTTTGTCTTGTTCCAAGTTATATCCTGACACATTGCCTGGCACATAGAAGACACGTGAAAAATAAATATGTTTAAAAAGTCAGGGACAGGCAGGTGGCATGGTGGTTGAAGGCGCTGGAGTCCCACATGTCCAACCACAGTTCGAATTCCAGACCTGGCAGCTTGTTTTCTCGCTTTTCCTTTCTCTCTGTCCTGTCTAGTCAAATTTAAAAAATAACAATAACAAATGAAATTAAATAAATTATTATTTTTTTAAAAATCAATAAACTGTCTTCTATCAACAACATAATTCTGATTATATACAAATGTATCACAACAGCATTGAAGCTTAACTTGCAACCACTGATTGAATTGTATCTTATGATTATCTAATACCAAATGATTTTATTCAATTATTTTTTCCATAGATTTATATTTCTACTCTTGTACTAATATCACTCTGTATGAATGTAATTTTAGTGTATTTCTTAACTCAGTATAAGATACCCAACTTTGTGGGGCTTTTTTCAACATTGTTTAGATTACTCTAGTTTGCATTTCCATATATAATTTGCATTTCTCTATATTTTAGAATCAGATTATTTATGCCTATTTTAAAAATGAGGTGTCAAAAGTCAGCCCATTATTGTGATATCTTTTTATAGAGAGAGTTTTTTTTGTTATAGGGCATGTACACTAGCTAGAGACACAAAGAGGGACAGAAAGAGAGAAGTCACCCCCTAAGGGGGATAGCCACGCTGCAAACTCTTCTCCCTTCTCCTCTAAGGATTTTGGAAATTCACCCTTCAGAAGGGCTGGCCATGCCATGATCCCTTCTCCTCCATTCTCCTCTTGGGATTTTGGGCATGCACAGACTCACACAGGTGTGAATTTTAAGCCCAGACCAGGACTTGAACCATGATTGACTACGTGGGTGCCCCATAACGTAACCATTATGCCATCTACTTTTAAAAGCTAGAGTTGTCCTTTGCCTCTGTTGATTGATTGATTGACTACCAGAGGGTGTATGCATTCTCCATGTTGAGGAGAGGGAGACAGGGTGTGGTTATAACACAATTCCTTCTCTATTTGTCTACCTTGGACACCCAAGCACATGTGCCCACATGTTTTTCAAGCCACCAGGGACAGGGTTTAAACTGCCTGGTTATCTATGTGGGAGCCAGCTCTCTTAACACTGCATAAGGCTGGCCCTCTCCTTCGCTTTTTTATTAGTCTTGCTTTCAGTCCACATTTCAATTTTTCCTTCCCAAAATGCCATAGGTAATGTCCTATATGAATCCTGTTTGAATCCAATTTCTTTTTTTAGAGAAATTATTATTTTAGGGGCCAGCAGGTGGCATGGTGGTTAAGATGCTGGACTCCCCCATGGCCAACTATGGTTCAAGACTTGGACCTGGTGCCCTGCTTTCTCACTCTTCCTTTCCTTTCTCTCTGTCACTTTCTGGTCAAAATTGAAGAATAATAATAAATTTTTAAAAATTAAAAATTAATAAATCTTAAAACATTATGATTTAATATTACTTATTTATTATTATTATTATTATTATTATCATGTCTTTTAGGTTTTTGCTATAGGGCATGTACACTTGCGAGAAAAAGAGAGACAGAAAATGAGAACTCAGTCCCAGGGGGATGGTCATGTTGCAATCTCTTTTCCATTCTCCTTTTGGAATTCTGGGCATGCATGCAAATGTACCTGGCAAGAATATTTTTTGTTTGTTTGTTTGTTTGTTTTAAATAATTGATTTTATTTTACATTAGGTATTGAGCATAGAGCAATATTCCTTAATAAAGTTGACAGCTTTGCTCAGAACATTTTTAATAATTCACATTTTAAAAAGGTATTCATCTTATCAATTGCTCTGCACTCCAAATATACAATAGCTTGGAAAACAACATTTCGAAAATAAAAGCCAACGTAAAAAGATAGATTAAAACAACTAGACAGTACAGTTTTATTTGGCGCAGATGTTACAGTTTTCTTATTGCATTAGCAATGTCCAAAACCTGTTCCTTCAGCTGACTCCATTTCTCTGGATTTAAAGAAATATCTTTTCTTCCTGGTTTCATCTCACCTTCTGGATCCATCCAATATTCTCTAATATCAAATTAGACCTTTCCCTTTACAGTCCTGAGCACCAACGTAGCTCATTTTCCCGATCTAAAACATGTTCTCATCTCTGTTGCTGCTTCTCTGTTTGGAAAAGGACAGAGCTCTGGAAGTTGCACCAGTCTTTTGCTTCTTTGCAGGTTTTTCTGAAACAACTTGCTTTTTCCTCTTCAACTCCTTGTTAACTTCACTGTCAGAATGGCTGCCAGAATAGCTTGATGGAACAAGTTCCTTTGATTCAGGCATTGCTTCGCTCCTGCCATCCAACAGCCTCCTGCTCGTTCTCTCGCCACTGATCCTGGCATGAGTTTCAAGCCTCTGGCTCTGGGACTAGAACTGCAGTTGGGCACATGGGAGTCCAACACCTTAACTGCAACACCACCTGCTGACCCCAACTTTGTTATTATTATTGGTATTTTATTATTATTTTAAAATTTGACCAGAGAGAAAGAGAGGGAAAGTGAAAGCAAGTAGCCAGGTCTGGGACTGGAACTATAATCTGCCATGTGGGTGTCCAGCACTTATAACACCTTGACACTTGTCAGCTCCTTGAACCCAATTTCAATTACTGTCCTATCAGACCACTTTGAGATATAAATATATGTCTATATTTAGCCTCATTGTTAATTTTTCTATTGGTTACTTCCATTATGTATCATAGTTATAGAAAAAGAAAACTGTTAGAAGATATATAGGTATGAGAGGTGGCAGTGGTCATGCAAATAACTTAGCAGTAATTTTAAGTGACTCCTTAAGAAGGAGGTACGTCATAGTCTTTCTTTTTATTTTCTATTTTTTTTTAAAAAACGTTTTTATGGGCCGGCTGGTGGTGTGGTGGTGAAGGCAGCTGGATCCCACACAGCCAACTGCACAGTTCAAGTTGCAGACCTGGTGGCTTGAAAAATACATAGGCAAGTTGCAGACCTGGTGGCTTGAAAAACACATAGCGTGCATATGTACGTGTACCCGAAATCACAAAAGGAGAATGGAGAAGGGATTGTGCTTGGCCATCTGCCCTGGAGAGTTTCTCACTTTCCCTCTTTCTTTTCCTCTCTCTGTCTCTCTCTCTGGTGCATGCACCCTGTAGCAAATTTAAAAAAAAATTTTTTTTTATACTGCTGAAGAACAAATAAAATGGCAGTGCCATGATTTGTTATTTATATTGTAATGTCGTGATCTTTTTGAAGGGTTATCATCTTTCTGACAGTTATGACCTATTCTCATTCAATGAGTTAAAATTTTATGACATCGGAGGGAGAGAGACATGTTCCAGTTCTGCCTATTCCTGACCCACAGGATGATAATTTCCCTCTTCTTTCTGCCGTGGAAAGATGATCAACTGTGGCAAATTCCTAATTGCACCCATTTCCTCCCCCAAATCTACCCATTGGCTGTGGGGCTGGCCTCTGGAGCCGCAGAGGTTTAGGTTAAGTTTAACCAACATTCATTTTTTTATTCCTCTTTCTTTAAAAAAATTAATTTTGCTCTGGGATACATGTTCTTGCCAAAGGCAGAGAGAGACAGAGAGAAAAAGCAAGAAAGCACCCCTGAGAAGGTGTGGCTAAACTATAATCCCCTCTCTTTCCAGTCTCCTCTCAGGATTTTCGGCATGCATGTACAGGTGCTGGAATTGTTGTTTGTTTGAGAGGTTTTTGCTATAGGGCGCGTGCACTCGCCAGACAGACAGAGAGAGACAGAGAGACAGAAAGCGAGAAATCACTCCCCAGGAGGGATGGCCATGCCGCAATCCCTTCTCCTCCATTCTCCTCTCGGGATCTTCGGCACGCACGCACACACGCCCGGCGTGAGTTTTAAGCCACCAGGTCCAGGACGCGAACCATGGTCGACTACATGGGAGTCCAGCAACATAGCCATTATGCTAACTGCTGGTCCCAACTGGATTTGTTTTTTAAGTTGCAGGGTCCAGGACCCCAGCTATGCAGTTGACCATGTGGGATACAGTCATCCTAACCACCATGCAACCAGGTGGCCCATTGTTTATTAATTTTAATGCCAAAGGATGTGTGCATGCATGAAGGAGAGGGAGAAGGAGAGAGAGAGAAAAAGTGAGAGAGAGAGAGAGCACTCTTTGATGGGGCCTTGTTGCAATGTGTTCTTGGTGTTTTGTTCATGGGGGGATTTGAACCCTAGTGAGTCATGTGTAATTTGGCTCCCTTGTAGTGCTTATCTTCTGGACTCTGGGGCTAGCTCTAATTATTTTTTTATTTTTATTTTTTTAAATTTTTGCCATAGGGCACATGTGCTACCCAGAGAAAACCATAGAGAGGTAGAAAAGAAAAATAAGCCTCCAGAAGGGATAGTCACGCCATAATTTCTTCTCCATTTTCATCTCAGGATTTTGGGTACACATACACACACACATGTTCAGTGTGATTTTCAAGGCACAGGGTCCGGGATTCTGATTTGTTATTTATATTGTAATGTCGTGATCTTTTTGAAGGGTTATCATCTTTCTGACAGTTATGACCTATTCTCATTCAATGAGTTAAAATTTTATGACATCGGAGGGAGAGAGACATGTTCCAGTTCTGCCTATTCCTGACCCACAGGATGATAATTTCCCTCTTCTTTCTGCCGTGGAAAGATGATCAACTGTGGCAAATTCCTAATTGCACCCATTTCCTCCCCCAAATCTACCCATTGGCTGTGGGGCTGGCCTCTGGAGCCGCAGAGGTTTAGGTTAAGTTTAACCAACATTCATTTTTTTATTCCTCTTTCTTTAAAAAAATTAATTTTGCTCTGGGATACATGTTCTTGCCAAAGGCAGAGAGAGACAGAGAGAAAAAGCAAGAAAGCACCCCTGAGAAGGTGTGGCTAAACTATAATCCCCTCTCTTTCCAGTCTCCTCTCAGGATTTTCGGCATGCATGTACAGGTGCTGGAATTGTTGTTTGTTTGAGAGGTTTTTGCTATAGGGCGCGTGCACTCGCCAGACAGACAGAGAGAGACAGAGAGACAGAAAGCGAGAAATCACTCCCCAGGAGGGATGGCCATGCCGCAATCCCTTCTCCTCCATTCTCCTCTCGGGATCTTCGGCACGCACGCACACACGCCCGGCGTGAGTTTTAAGCCACCAGGTCCAGGACGCGAACCATGGTCGACTACATGGGAGTCCAGCAACATAGCCATTATGCTAACTGCTGGTCCCAACTGGATTTGTTTTTTAAGTTGCAGGGTCCAGGACCCCAGCTATGCAGTTGACCATGTGGGATACAGTCATCCTAACCACCATGCAACCAGGTGGCCCATTGTTTATTAATTTTAATGCCAAAGGATGTGTGCATGCATGAAGGAGAGGGAGAAGGAGAGAGAGAGAAAAAGTGAGAGAGAAAGAGAGAGCACTCTTTGATGGGGCCTTGTTGCAATGTGTTCTTGGTGTTTTGTTCATGGGGGGATTTGAACCCTAGTGAGTCATGTGTAATTTGGCTCCCTTGTAGTGCTTATCTTCTGGACTCTGGGGCTAGCTCTAATTATTTTTTTATTTTTATTTTTTTAAATTTTTGCCATAGGGCACATGTGCTACCCAGAGAAAACCATAGAGAGGTAGAAAAGAAAAATAAGCCTCCAGAAGGGATAGTCACGCCATAATTTCTTCTCCATTTTCATCTCAGGATTTTGGGTACACATACACACACACATGTTCAGTGTGATTTTCAAGGCACAGGGTCCGGGATTCTAACCATGGTTGACCATGCGGGAATCCAGTGCCTTGATTGCTATACCGCCTGCTGGACCCTCCCTAATATATTTTTTAAAACAAATCTGCCCTTCACTTATATAAAGTATATCCCAAATATAAAATACATCCAAATTCTCGACACTTCTCCTTTCCTCCACTGCTGTTACCCTGGTCTAAGTAGTTACCAGCTCTTGCCTGGACTATTGCAATAATCTCATGATTTGTCTTCATGCTTCCATGTCTGCTCCATCCCTACAACCTGTTCTCAAGTTAACTGCCATAAATGCTTTGAAAAATATGTGAAATGTGGTCAATCCTCTCTCTAAGATAAATTTTTCCACATGGCTTCCAACTCACTTAGGTACTGGCCAAAGTCCTTATAGTCACCTAAAAGGCTCTATGCACCCTGACATACAGTAAGCATTCAATAAACTTTTGTTCTCCTTATTTTCAAAGTGATTCCCTGATTCCTCAAAATTTCCTCTGGGAAAATAGCTTCTAGACTTCTATTCTGGTCATTTCTCTTTAAATGAATTTTAATTTTATGGGGACCTTTTTAAAATGTGGCACCAAGATGTAAACATAGTGCTCTAGTTTTCGAATACCCAGTAAAGTTTACTCCAAACATCCTTCTCTCACTGCAGCCTAGAATTACATTGGCTTTTTTGGCAGCTGTGTCATAATATGTGATCACATTCCAATTCTAGTTAACAAAAAATCCCACGTCTTTGCCCAGAAACTGATGTTAATTCAAATCTACTTAGCCTTGCATTTATGCAGTTAGTGTTTTAAAACTATGTAAGTACTGACCAAGAATTTCTTCTTTCATAGAATTCAGTCATTTCTGTTCCAAGAAATTTGCATCAGTGCCTCTAATTGCTCAGTTTTGCTACTATGGCAACATTCTCACTTGTTACTATTTTTTCAGTCATTACATTTTCCATCAACTTGTCCCCCTTATCTTCCAACTGGTGTGTAACACAAAGGTTTTTTTCTTTTTTTTTTTAAGCTGAGGTTATTTTGACAGATCATTTAAATATTTCTCCTAATATTATTAATTGTAAAAAGAAAAGTTAAATAGGATTCAGGAGGTATGGTATTCTTTCATGTGTTAACACTAGCATTATGTTCTTAGAGAAGTAAATTAAACTCTATTTCTTAATTTTACCACCTATAAAAAGAAGAAGAATGGTACCTTGTATCTGCTATTCAATACAGGTATTTTAGTTCATTTATTTAGTTTTAAAGTTTCCAGAGGGTGTATGAGCTTGCCAGAGAGAAACAGAGAGAGAAAGAGAGGGAGAAAGTACCCTCCAAATGAGGTGTAGTAACATCACAAACTCTTCTTCTCTATCTCTCCATCTCCTCATTTGGGACACGCATATGCATGTACCTGGTGTGTTTTTACTTTTTTATTTATTTAAACTTTGCCAGAAGGCATGTACACTTGGTGGAGAGAGACAGAGAGACACACAGAGAAAGAGAGAGGAGAAAGCACTCCCGATGGGGCACAGATATACCACAATTTCTTCTCTGCCTCTCTCTCCTTTTGGGATTTTGGATATACGCACACATGTTTCTGGAGTGTTTTTCTAAGTTACTTAGGTCCAGGCCTTGAACCATGGGATCAATTATCTGGGATCCAGCAGTCTTAACCACCAGGCCACGAGCTGGCCCCTGGCATCTTTTTCAAGCCTCCATCGCTTGAAATTCAAACCCTGATAGTACACATGAGCACTGGCTCCCATAACCACAATGCCATGGGACTGCCATAGTTTTTATTTTTTTTTTTAATTGTCAAAGAGCACAAGCATTCATTAGAGAGAGAGAAATGGAGATACGAAAAAAACACTTCCTTATGGGATGTGGTCATAGTGCAATCCCTTCTCCTGTTCTTCACCATGTTGATACTTTGGGTATGCACACACACATTTTCAGCATGTGTTTCAAGCTGATAGGCTGGAAATTCAACTGCAGTTAGCCATGTGATATCCTATTCGCTTTAACCACTGTGCCATGGGCTGGCCCAAATAACACAAATCTTATTTGCACATTTGTCTCAGTACATGTCTGGTGGCTTTGATAATGATTAAGATATATATGTTGCATTTCAAATAGAAGCAAAGGTGAAGTCTAAAAGCTAAAGGCTTTTAAAGGAGTCTTAAAACACTGAAATCAACAGACTTAGTTTAAATAATTTAATAACCACTTGAGCTGAACTAGAAATAATTTTCTTCATACTTGATCAAAGTTTTATAGCTCAAGCCCCTACCCAAAACCTATGGATTTTAATAACAAAACTTTAATAACCTTAATAACAATAATGCATCTTTTAAAAAAAAGTTAATCTTTTACATAAAGTTTAAAAGCTACAGTAGCAACCAGTTACTTCTTTCTTTTCATTTAGAAAAAATATACCACTTGGGGCCAGCAGATGGTATGGTGGATAAGGTGCTGGATACTCCCACGTGGCTGGCCACAGTTCGAGTCCTGGACCTGGTGGCTTGCTTTCTCACTTTTCCTCTCTCTCTCTCTCTCTGGTCAAATGAAAATATATGAAGCAATAAATTAAAAATTAAATAATTCTTAAAAAAAAGAAAAAATATACCGCTTGAACTTTCATGCAAAAAAATAGAATGTTAGGAAGAAAATCTAAGTTAGTATCAGCAATAGAAAAGAATAACAGGTTGGTATATTAATTCAATTTCTCTTTAATAAAGCTTACTTTAAAAAATTTAAAGAAGGGAACCAGCAGTTAGCGTAATGGCTATGTAAAAACAAATATTATGTTGTAGTATTAAAAGACTTAATATGTTACTCTCCTGGTGAATATTGTAAGTTAACAGGAACTATGTAAGATATTTAATCTATTGTGAGACAACATAGTTTCACTGTTTTATTTTATTTTTCATTATTATTATTATTTTAATTTTTGCTATAGGGCATGTGTATTTACCAGAAAGAGAGAGGGGGAAAGTAAGAAAGCAAGCAGCCAGGTGTGGGACTCAAATCATGGTTGGCCATTTGGGAGTCCAGCACCTCAACCACCATGCCATCAGCTGGCCCTCAAAAATAATTATTTATTTAATTTTATTTGTTATTATTATTTTATTTGACCAGAGAGATAGAATGAGAAAGGAAAAGTAAGAAAGCAAGCCTCCAGGTCTGGGGCTCAAACTGCAGTCGATGATGTGGATGGCTAGTGCCCTAACCACCATGCCGACTGCTGGCCCATGAAGCTTACTTTTATTGAAACTATGATTAAGTATTTGAGATGATCAAAATAAATATTATATTATTTAGCTTCACTACTGTAGTGCAATTATTAAATTTTTAAAAAATTATTTCTTAACTTACAGGCATGTATTTGAGATACTGAATTTGGGAGAAAACATCATCTGTAGGCCTTCGTGAGAAGCAGTCATTTCCACAGAAAAAGTGTATGTTTGAGGAGAGTCTTCCAAAATTAGGCTTAGGAGCTAAGGTATCAGTCTTTTGGGTTTCCACTACCTTACTGCTAGCTAGTTGTCAGTCTTCTGATTTCTCCAGATTTCTTCTCATTTTCTCTATTTCTAAATGTTAGAGTACTTCATGGATCAGATCTCAAACCTTTACTCTTTTCTATTCTTGTAATTTTCATGGCTTTGCATTTTATCTATCTGCTGCTGACATTCACTTTTGTAACTTCAGCCAGTAGCTTCCCCTTGACCTT
The DNA here is from genome assembly GCF_000334495.1 of Tupaia belangeri chinensis. Taxonomy (NCBI): domain Eukaryota; kingdom Metazoa; phylum Chordata; class Mammalia; order Scandentia; family Tupaiidae; genus Tupaia; species Tupaia belangeri. The sequence continues at coordinate 153,720 of NW_006203833.1, read as the reverse complement.
CCTTTTTTTTTCTTTCTTTTTTTTTTTTTTTTGGAGAAAATGTTGCTACAGAGTACCTGCACTTGCTGGAGAGACAGAGACAAAGACAGAAAATGAGAAATCACTCCCAGGGGGGATGGCCACACTGCAATCTCGTCTCCATTTTCCTCTCGGGACTTTGGCACACACACACATACACACACACACACAGCGTGTTTTAAGTCGCAGGGTCTCGGACTCGACCTGCAGTTGACTACTGGGAGTGCAGTGACATAATCACTGCACCATCTGCTGGCCCCTCCCCTTGATGTGCAGACTCACATACACATAAGCTCACTAGAGTCCTTAATGTGGAAGTCCCATCATATATCCAAACGGATCTCTTGACTTTCTTACAGATGCTCAGTCCAAAAACCTTGGAGTCCTTGGCTCCTTTATCTCAAATCCACAATTTATTTTGTAAACAAATCCTGCTTATCTCTAACTTAAAAATACATTTAGAATTCCAATATATCTCACTTCCTCCCATTGCCACCTCGTTCCAATCCAATCTTTTTCATCAGGACTGTTAGATTTCTAATTTGCCTCTTTGCTTTTTTCTGTCCCCTCCTAAAGACTATTTTCAACACAGTATGTCCTAAAGCATAGATCACATCATTCCATTCTTTAAAATGCTATATGGCTTCCTATCTTACTCAGAGTGAAATCTGAAGTCCTTACTATGGCCTAAAGTCCCTACAGGATCTGCACTCTCCCTCCCCCAATGATCCAATTTCATCTTCCATAGCTCACACTCCATTCCTCTCTCTACATCAGTGACAATGCCTCCTTTTTGTTCTGAGCATTTTGACATTCTTTCCTCCCTTAGATATCCACCTTGCTTAACCCTCACTTTCATCAAGTGCCACTGTATCAGAAAGGTTTTTCTAGTAGCCCAGATAAAATAGCATCATTTACCTGGCCCTATTTGTTCTCTATTCCATTTTATTTTGCTTTGTTTTTCTTGTTAGCACCTATTGCTAACATATTACATATTATTTGCTTAATGTCTGTCTTCTGCAGCTAAAACTTCAAGTCCATGATGTTTATTTTGTTCATTGTTGCATTCTATCACCTACCACAATGCTTGGCATATAATAAGTACTTAACAAGATATCTGACAAAATACGCAGGAGCAGGGAAAAGCAAATCTGTCATTCATTGATCAGATACAGTAAAAATCATTGAGCTAGAGTCATATATGGCTGAATCTCCTAAAGAAAGTGTTGAGTAAAAATGTAAATTGCAGAAGAGCATATGTACTATATGTAAAATGTGGTACCATTTAGTAAAATTTTAAATTAAATTATAAAACATAAACATGCTTTATTTACAGATTTTGCACATGTGTGGCATATGTGAAAGAGAGAGAAGGAACCTTAGAGGAGAGAGAGAGATGGAGTTGGGATGTGGTAGAAGGAACAGAGAGGAAAGAGATGATATATGGGAATGGTAAATACCAAAATCAGACTACAAAATGACGGTTATCTGTCAAGGGCAGTAATGAGCAAGATATTCACAATATTACTCTAATATTTTGTATGCTAATACAAGAAAAATAGCTATGTAGACTTTACTGAGTCTTAGGGAGTCAAAGAAAATTTACATCACACCTAATATAACCTAATACAATTCCCATTATACACCACTGTTTTCCTTCAAAAGCCTTTTGCACTACCAGGCATCCATTCTCCATCTTTTCTTTCCTATTTTGCACTTTTTTTTTTTTTTAACTTTTATTCTGGGAAATTTCAAAAACGTCAAGAGTAGAGATTGGTATGTTAATGCACCATGTACTCAAACATCTGCTTCTTGCCAAAACAGAATAACAGAGATGGAATTTACTCTCTAGCCTGAAACAACAGTTTTAAGACAATAAGCAACAAGGGGCAGTGATTACTGAGGGAAGGGAAACAAAGAAGGTGAGCCTAAGACTGTCAGAGCTTACTGTCTGGATAGAAGTTCCCAGCTGTGGAGCAGGGAGAGAGAACACAGTGAGCATGGTTGTTCAGTGTGGACCTGTTCTTTAGGCACCAAATGAACAATGGAAGGACACACAGCATTCAGAAATGCTGTGTATCCACAGCATTTGGGCAGGATATGCTCTCATTTAGAGGCAAATAGGAGCAGGTCTCAGTCAAGAGTGATGAAAGAGGAAGCTTTCTATCCCATCAACAAAAACTGCTAGTGGCCCTCTCCCCTACTTTCCCTCTTACCCATGACTAAGTTTCTGAAAGGAACAAATAAAAACCATCAAAGGATATATAAGCCAAATTTAAAAGTACTATAAAACCCAAACCTAATGATTCTTTATGCCTATTTCATATGAAATTCTCTTGCAACAAATAAATGACATTCAGGAAAGAACTCCATTGAGAAGAACTCATAATCAGAAGCTGAGGTGTTTGTATCTCTTTTTTATACCACTGTTCATATAATGTGGGAGAAGAAAGTTATGATATTAAAATGCCATTTTCTGCTTAAGGAAACCAAACTTTTAGAGCAGACTTGGCTGCGACCTGCTTTACAAATGCATTTATTTCTCCTTTTTAAAAATAAAAATTATTAATTTAACTTGTTATCATTAATTTTTTTAAAAAATTGCATAGGGCATGTACTCTCACGAGAGAGAGAGAGAGAGAGAGAGAAAGGAAGCCACCATTTCTGGGACTTGAACCATAGTTGACCATAGGGGTGTCCAGTGCCTTAACCACCATTCTACCTGCTGGCCCAACAAACCCATTTCTTAAATTTCATGCTCAATTTGAAAATTCATCTTTTTCTCCTATTTCTAAATAATCCTACAGGAGGCTCGTCCATAATGTATTTCTTATTTTCAGTGTACTCAAAGTTTTCCTAATGCTATTTTGTGATATATGGTTTCTCTTTCTTTCTTTAAGAATTATTTTATTCTCATGCCGGGTGCGTGTGCATGTGTGCCCAAGATCCCGAGAGGAGAATGGAGGAGAAGGGATTGCGGTGTGACCATCCCCCCTGGGGGGTGATTTCTCGCTTTCTGTCTCTATGTCTCTCTCTGTCTGTCTGGCGAGCGCACGCGCCCTACAGTGAAAATCTCTCCAAAAAAAAAAAAAGAATTATTTTATTTAACTTTATTTATTTATTATTTTAATTTGACCAGAGAAGGACAGAGTGAGAGAGAGGGGGGGGGAAAGTGAGTAAGTAAGCTGCCAGGTCCAGGACTCAAATCATAGTTGGCTATGTGGGAGTCCAGTGCCATTAACCACCATGCCACCTGTTGGCCCCAAGGTATCTCTTTATTATTCATTTACATATTTATATTGAACATTTATTGTGCATGAGACAATAGCTAGGATATAGGAGGGATGCAAATTTCAGAACATGCAGATCTTATCTGAAGGAATGTAGTCTCTAGAAGGAAATGCTTTCATTGAGATACAAACAAGAGTAGGTGTCAGGCATAAGCCAGATTTATAAACAATTACAATAAAAAGTAGACTATGGGACTGCAGGTGGTATAGTAGTTAAGGTGCTGAATTCCCACCTGGCTGACTGTAGTTCAAGTCCTAGACCTGGTGACTTGCTTTCTCCCTTTCTCTCTCCTTCTCTGTTGCTCTCTGGTCAAATTTTTAAAAATTATAAAAACAATAAATTGAATTAAATAATTATGAAAAATAAAAACAGTAAAAGACTAAGTACTCTAAGAAAGTGCATTTAGAAAGTTTTGGATTTAGGACTGGCCCCAGGGCCTAGAGGTTAAGGGAGCCAGATCCCACGTGGCTAACTGCATGGTTTAAATTTTGGCCCTAGTGAGCACATGCACATTCATGCTTAAAATCTTGACAGGATGGGGAAATGGAAGATAAGCGATTATGACATGACCATGCCCCCTTGCGGGGTGATTTCTCCTTCACTTATCTCTCTGTCTTTCTGACTCTCTTTAGCAAGTGGCGACATCTTCTGGCAAATTAAAGAAGAAAAAAGTTTCAGATTTAGAAGGGATCTTAATGGCAATTGAAAAGGGATCTTCTTCACTTTAGAGATTAAGAAACTGAAAAAGAAAGGCTAAATGATTTATCTGTGCAGTACAGTCTACTCATGTGAGACAACATTGCAACCTGGAAAGAATAGTGAATTCAGGATCAGATACTTAGGTTTTTGGATTTCATCTCTGACTAGCTCTCACAAGGACAAATGCTAGAACCTTCTTGAGCCTTAATTTTCTCATCTATTGACCCAGGATAATAACACCTGCCTGTTAGAATTGGTGTAAAGATCAAGCGAAATAGAGAAAAAGTTTTGTAGACTAGGCAGCAATATTTTTTAATTATTTACTTATAATTGTATTTATTCATTCCTTTATTTTAATTTGACCAGAGAGACACAGAGAAACGGAGAGAGAGAGAAAGTGAGAAAGCAAGCCACCAGATCCAGGACTTGACCCATGGTCAGCCATGTGGGGCTGTCCAGCGCCATAACCACCACGCCACCTGCTGGTCCCCATAGGAGGCAATATTTGAAAAGTAGGCTATTACTACAATTAATTAATTGCAGAACTAGAAATAGAACCCAAATCTCCTAATTTGAGACCTTTGGCCATCATGTATGAATGTGGAACGTTCTTCATGACTATTCATAATCAATTTAGGCAATTCACTTGACAATGTAATTAGAGTAGAATATAATTATCCATCATGGCATACATATGTTATTTATTTGAATACCTGTTCCTCACCTGTTTGAGTTATATGTAGAAACATAAAACAGATGCTCTTGCTATTAAACTTCCTTGGCTAATTCTCACAGTGACACAGGATAAGAATTTTATCCAACATTTCTCAATACCATGTTGTATTTTCAGCCTGTTTATTCTAGCTTCTTCCTTAGAAGCAGTGTTAGTGTTGAATAGAAGGTGAGAAATTTAAAAAAAAAAAAAAAACATGAACTTTGTAGATCAAAACTAGTGAATATATCCTTGGGGCACTTGAAGAGAAGTTAAGTGATAACATCAATATAATAGTGTGTTACTTCTTTGATCTGCTAAAAAGTTAAATGATATGATCAGTTTTATGTTTTTGAGTTTTCATTCTAGTCGGTGCATGTAGAAACAAAGCTAAGATACAGGTCAACTGAAAAAGCTTTTGTCCATTACAGACTTCTTCCTCTTTAGGACAGGTGAATATTTTTGCATATATTACTGTACAATTTAAGTAATTCAAGAACTGGTATGGTGTAGAGGAAAGAACATGGAGCTCTGGGTTTTACTTTCCAGTTTGACTACTGTGACACTTGAGAAAAGTCACTTTTCTAACCTTCAGCTTCTTCATCTGTGAAGACTAATAAAACCTACCCACTAGACTGTCAAAGGATAATTACACAGTATATAGTATATCCCAAATAATTTAAGACAACTAAAAAGATGCTAATTACATTAGAAAGACAAACATAAAATAATTTAAAATGAAGTACATGAAAACAGAAACATTTAGGTTAATCACAGCAATGTGATTAATTCGTAAATCTATATTAAGTAGTCCTATATACTTGCTATGACTAGGCCACAGATCTGAGTCTGAACTACTTAGCTGTTGTCTCAAAGGGGAAATATGGCACAGTCACCGAACCAATGGTGTTCATCTGTTAAAAGAAAAATTTTAGACAAAATGAATTGAACAGAGTTTACTTGAGCAAAATAGAAAGTGGCAAAACAAAAAATAGGTTGTAGGCTCTCTGCTCTAGCGGTATGAACGGGGAACAATCGTAGGCCGAACACAGAAGAAAAGTAGAGAAATTACCTGATTGGCTATAGCTAAGTGTTTGCCTTATTTGGTCTGATGGGAGGTCCTAAATGTTTATTTCGGTATGGTCTGATGGGACGTCTATAGTCACACATACCAATTAGCTGATTGGCAGTTTTTGATTGGCTGGAGGGTTTTTTTTTTTTTTTTTTTTTTTTTTTTAATCACTTACCAAAAATAAATAAATAAGTAAATGCCTCCAAGTTAAGTTTCAGTTTGTTTATGTAAGAGCTCTGAGTGTAGTAACAACCTCAGGCTAATTGCCTCCTTATTTGCTTTAATACATCCATAAGATTAAAAACAAATGAGTAGTTTTGTGATTCCTCAAAAAGTTCAACATAGAGGCCCAGTTGCAGTGGTTCAGGCAGTAGGGGTGTTGCTGCCTACTGCAGATAGACATATAGGAAGGCTTGTGTTGGGGTCTGGGTTTTAGCCGAGATTTACCCCACGAGCCAGATTGGCTTGTGATCCTGACTAGCTGTAGGGCTGAAGAGAGGATGGCTGTGTGAGACCCTGTCAAGGTGGCCTTTCTTTATCTCTCTCCTTCAATTACATAAATAAATCTAAGTGAAAAAGTTCAATGTAAAAAAAAAATGTAATATTACCCTAAGATCTAGAATTTCACTCTCAAGTATATACCAAAGGAATTGAGAATAAGTATTCATTGGTGTACTTGTACACTAACGTTCATAGTAGCATTATTTTCAATAACCAAAGGTAGAAACAACCAAAATATGTATCAGTTTATGGAGGAGTAAGTAAAATGTGGCATAACCATACAATGAAATGTTATTCAGCTATAAAAAAATTTAGTAGTTGATATATACTACGATGTGGATAAACCTAAAAACATTAGGTTTGGTGAAAGTAGCCAGAAAAGGTTACATAATGTATGATCCCATTTACAGTATATGAAATATTCAGAATGATTAAATCCATAGAGACGAGAAATAGATTAGTGGTTGCCAACCCCTGAAGAGAGTGGGAGATAAGGTTCTCCTTTGGAAGTGAAAATATTTTGGGACTAGACAGAGATAAAGTTGTACAACATTGTGAATGTACTGAATGCCACTAATTATACGGTTTAAATTGGTTAATTTTATGTTATGTAAATTTCACTTCAATAAGAAATAAAAAGTAAAAATGACTCAAAATAGAAAGAGGGTTGGCTTCCTAGTCCAGTGGTAATGGGCTCTTCGAAAGAAGCTAGGTCCAACATGCTAACTAGAGTTTGAATCCTTGGCCTGACTAGTCTGAAATATGTCAGGCATGCCTTAAAGTGCCCATGATCCCAAGGGCTGGAGGACTGAAGAATTGAAGAAGGATTGTAGTTTGACCACACCCAGTGGAGTGTCACTCTTGCATGTGTGCATCCACATGTGCTCTATCATAAATAAAGACAAACAAAACAAAACAAAACACAGAGTTCTTATAGAAAAAGGCAACTATTTATTTTTTATTTATTTATTATTTTTAATTTGATCAGAACAAGACACACACACACACAGAGAGAGAGAGAGAGAGAGAGAGAGAGAGAGAGAGAATAGGTGAAGTGAGAAAGCAAGCTGCCAGGTCTGGGACTTGAACTGTGTTTGGCCATGTGGGAGTGTAGTGCTTTAAACACCATACCACCTGCTGGCCCCAAATGCAACTATTTTTAACATTGAGACCAGAAAAGATGTTCTTTAAGGAAATGAGCCCTCAGCAGTATCTTTATTTGCTAATTTTGGGTTTCATATAGTTTTGCGGGTCCTTCTATATAATCTGATACCATGACTATAAAGAGCAACATGGTGAAAACTTTATTACTGGAGACCTGTGAGGGTAATAGAGGCAGTGGCCCAAGCTACATTGATCTTTGATGAGCATGCTTAAAGGAGAGATAAAATTAAAACCACCAAGAGAGAAAAGATGAATTGCCTATTTTCCCAGAATCCATCATAAATATTTTCCTAAAAGTTTTGGAAGAGCGAGTTTGGGATTACAATCTCTGTCAAGTATTGGGGTAGAGTTGAGAACAGATCATTGTGCTTAAATGTTAGCCAATCTAGAAGCAGGAGTAAGATCTACTGGCAAATGAGAACATCAGAAGCAAGCAGTGACAGTGAGAGACAGTGAAAGTTGTCTTGAGAAAGTGTAGGGGTACTCACTCACTCAAACAAAGGGTAATCATAGCCCCATATAGTTCCAGGCAAGAAACAATGTTCTTAGTTTCTTTAGACAAAAAAAACGTTTCTTGTAGACTACACGAGATCTTATATGAAAGTTCTTTGTAGAGTGTAAAGTTGTGTATCAGTTGAAGTTGTCATTGTTATTACTATCTGGCAGTACTACCTAACATATTAAAACACATATTTGAATAGCATTTTCACATACAGTGCTCATTTATTATTCTCAAATATTTATTGAACACTAATTGTTTACCAAGTAGGGAAGGCAATATTATCAAAAATTTCAAAAAGAATAAACTGAAATTCTGAGATCTTGAAATTTACCCTAAGTCATATATAACCTAGAGACTGGAGAACTTTGCTTTCTATTTCATTCTAAACCTTGCTGCCTCCAAGGGCTGAAATGATCAAGAACTCCAGGGAACCAGCAGTTAGCGTAATGGCTATGTTGCTGGACTCCCACGTAGTCAGCCGTGGTTTGCGTCCTGGACCCGGTGGCTTAAAACTCACACCGTGTGCGCGCGTGCCCAGGCTCCCGAGAGGAGAATGGAGGAGAAGGGACTGCAGCGTGACCATCCCCCCCGGGGGGTGATTTCTCGCTTTCTGTCTCTGTCTCTCTGGCGAGCACATGCGCCCTATAGCAAAAAAAAATCGAGTACTTTTTACCAAAGTACTCGATCTTTGGTAACTTTCTTTTTTCTTTTTTTAAATTGCCTTAGGGAGCAAGAGCTCACCAGAAGAGAAAGGGAGGTGAGAGAGAAGAGAAAGAAAGAGAGAAAGAGAAAGCACTTCTCAATGAACATAGTCACAATCCTTTCTCCATATTATTAGGTTTTGGGCATGCACACATATTCTCCAGAAGTTTTTCATGTCCAGGATTTGAACTGTAATTGGTCATGCAGCTCCACTGCACTATGGGCTGGCCTCATTTTTATGAACTCTTAAAATGTGATTACTTAATGTCTTAGGAAAAGTTTGACTATTTCATTTCTATCTCTTTCTATGTAGTAGCATTTTCTTTAGTTACTGTTAAATGGAGTTCATAAAAATTGTGCTACTGAAATGGGTGAACACAATGCTTGAGATTTATATTACTGAGTAGCATTTTTTGAGTGCACATTGTGTGTTATGCACATTACTAAACATTATGCAGACATAATCTAGTTTAATCCTTTAAAATAGCCTCTGAGGAAGGTTTGTCATCCCTCCTTTGTGTTTATAGAAACTAAGGATCAGAAAGATTAAGTAGCTTGCTTAAAGTCATATGCAGAAATATAAATGATCCAACAATTTATAAGATTACAATTAGGGACCAGCAGGTGGTATGGTGATTGAGGTGGTAGATTCCCATGGGGTTGATGGAGGTTTGAGTCTTGGACTTGGAGGCTTAAAAATCACAACAAATGAATGGATAAATAATTTTTTTAAAGGTCCCTGAAAATAAAAATCTGAACCCAGAGACTACCTCTGTGATTTCTACCTAAAGAAATCAGCACTATGTGAAACACGTTGAACTAAGAATAAGAGTATAGTATAAGACAGGATTGGGCCCATTTTTTTTTTTTTTTAAGCCCTGAAGCTCAGAGCTTAACCAATCTGTTACACTGAGACATAGGTTCTGTAAATCTGTAATAATTTGATTCTTCAGCAGATAATTATGGTAATAATCTTTGGTCATTATAGCCACAGCACTAATGTTGTGTTGAATAGTCTTATGCAGGATTTAGGAACATTTGTACATTTTAAAGTGTCAGTGATAAAGAACAAGTATGTGTCCCCTCTACATATAAGTTTTTTTTTTTTGAGGAGATGGCAAGTTTTGCTAGAAGTCAAAAATCAAATTTACTGAGCTATTATTGTGTTATTTGATTCAGGATGTTAACAAGCTAGTACCTATGCTTTTGACTACATGCTTTTGACTATCATTTGTGTGTATATACACACACATACACACAGGATGTGTATATATACATACATGTATGTAAACATATATACATCGTTCTACAAACACACATAAAATACATATATTCATATAGATGTAATAGGGTAAAATAAGTCAATGGAACATTTTGTCATTTGTCAGATATTATGCTAAGTGCTATAGTGTAGCTGCTAGGATTTAACTATGTAGAGTGTCCACTCTGTCAATGTTTGAGACACTGGGAAGAGATCTTACCAAACTGGACTAAGGACACCACTCTGGGATTCCTTCCCTAGTTTGTAAATGAGAGGATTGGATTTCCAATCTTAACTGTGTTTGATGTTTTGACTTTGTGTGAGCTTTTCGTGCCTCACCTGCACTATTTCCGTCAAAATTCCCATTTCATTCTATCAAAAATGATGACCTAGTGAAGTCATCAGATTTTTAAAAAAACAAACAAAAATGATAACTTACAGCCAACAAGTCAGTGAATAGCCATTACTCTTGCAGAAACTTGTATTGTGATTGGCGTATTCCGTGTCTTTACAGCATGGGAAAGGAGAGGCTTCTCAAAAAGGGCGAGAGAAAGTCACCTTTCTTTCTTTCTCTCTCTCTCTCTCTTTTCTTTCTTTCTTTCTTTCTTTCTTTCTCTCTTTCTTTCTCTCTCTCTTTCTTTCTTTCTTTCTTTCTTTCTTTCTCTCTTTCTCTCTTTCTTTCTCTCTCTCTTTCTTTCTTTCTTTCTTTCTTTCTTTCTCTCTTTCTCTCTTTCTTTCTCTCTCTCTTTCTTTCTTTCTTTCTTTCTTTCTTTCTCTCTTTCTCTCTTTCTTTCTCTCTCTCTTTCTTTCTTTCTTTCTTTCTTTCTTTCTCTCTTTCTCTCTTTCTTTCTCTCTCTCTTTCTTTCTTTCTTTCTTTCTTTCTTTCTCTCTTTCTCTCTTTCTTTCTCTCTCTCTTTCTTTCTTTCTTTCTTTCTTTCTTTCTCTCTTTCTCTCTTTCTTTCTCTCTCTCTTTCTCTCTTTCTTTCTTTCTTTCAAGTCAAGTGGAAAGACAAACTGAAATAGAGAACCTGGAGTCAGGTAGGAAAATCTAGTCTGGCCATTAGGATTTCTTCCATTCTTTCTAGGTTCCTCCGGCTAGCGGGACTCTGGATAAAAGAAAACTAATGCCGTGAACTTGAGGCAGATGGCCTTCCCGTTATCACTGCCCGGTGGCAGGACCTCGGTGGGAAGAGGTCAAGGTGTGGTGTAGAAAGGCTCCCGGGGATGGCGCCAGGAAGGCAGGGCGAACAGCCCGAGGGAGAGACGGAAAGGAAGGCTGGCACCCCAAGGTGAGCCCCCCGAAAGTCCCCGGCCCCTGGAGCCGCTCGCCGCTCAGGTGGCCTTTTCCCGCTCAGGTGAGCTCCTCCCGCGCCTCCCATTGGCCGCGCGCCGTGGCGCTGGGAGGGCGACGCAGCCCGGTCTAGTTCAGGGTCTAGGGCGGCGCGTCACTTCCGGGAGCGCGGAGCTTGTAAAACACCCTGGAGAGAAAATGGCGGCGGCAGCGGCTTCGGCGCCTCAGCAGCTCTCGGACGAGGAGCTATTCTCTCAGCT